>NC_037668.1:96737208-96755517 GCF_003255815.1 Theropithecus gelada | reverse complement strand
TTTTTTTTGAGACGGAGTCTCGCTCTGTAGCCCAGGCTAGAGTGCAGTGGCCGGATCTCAGCTCACTGCAAGCTCCGCCTCCCGGGTTCACGCCATTCTCCAGCCTCAGCCTCCCGAGTAGCTGGGACTACAGGCGCCCACCACCTCGCCCGGCTAGTTTTTGTATTTTTTAGTAGAGACGGGGTTTCACCGTGTTAGCCAGGATGGTCTCGATCTCCTGACCTCGTGATCCACCCGTCTCGGCCTCCCAAAGTGCTGGGATTACAGGCTTGAGCCACCGCGCCCGGCCTTAAGACGGAGTCTGGCTCTGTCGTCCAGGCTGGAGTGCAGTGGCCACTGCAAGCTCCGCCTCCCGGGTTTACGCCATTCTCCTGCCTCAGCCTCCCGAGTAGCTGGGACTACAGGCGCCCACCACCTCGCCCGGCTAGTTTTTGTATTTTTTAGTAGAGACGGGGTTTCACCGTGTTAGCCAGGATGGTCTCGATCTCCTGACCTCGTGATTCGCCCGTCTCGGCCTCCCAAAGTGCTGGGATTACAGGCTTGAGCCACGGCGCCCGGCCCCTGAAATACTTTTTCAATCCCAAGCTCGATTCCAAGCTTCAGGCTAAGTCCCTAGAAAGGAAAATCAGGTCTGAGGGATCCGAAGCCAGGCAATAGGCACAATGTAAAAAGAACAGGACCAATTCCTGCTGACTGAACCCCCACCCCGCAGAAGGAGGCCATGGTCCATGGCATAAGCAGGCCCATGGAACTCAAAGATTGTCAAAGCAGGGAAAATGGAAACATAGGTCAGAGCAGTTAATTCCTATTCTCTAGGGTTTCCTGCTTCATGGATATATACTGCATTGGTACCTATGGCCAGCACCTGCCAAGGTCGCCAAGACTCAGGGATAAAAGGATGGCAGGGAAAAGGAGGACGCTCATGTTCTCTCGCCATCACACTCTGAGTTTTCACTGAAAGAAGGAAGGGAAGTGAGGGGATGCTTTTATTCCCTGTCTTTCAGAATGAGCAACGAGCTCTGTTCACCACCCCCAGTTTGTACTCCTCAGGAGTTTATCCTGAACCATCGGGACTGCTTTGACCCTCAGAATCTGGAGGAAAAACACCTCATAACCCTCTGCACAAAGGTTTGCCCAAATTATGATTTACAGCAAGAACTGGCTTGGTCTCAGGAAGGAGCCATTCATTTCAATACCATCCAGTAGTTGGAACTTTTCTGTAAACATGAGGACAGATGGCCTTAGATCCCATATGTGCAGGCTTTCTAAACCTTGCAAGGCAATCCAGACCTTTGCTGACAGTGTAGAATTGATCCAGCCCTCTTGTTTGCCATCTCAGGGAAGACTGCAAGGGGCAAGCCCAGGGAATTGAAGATAAGAGTCCCAAAGGCACCACTGGCAGAGGAACCAGCTCCCTCCAGCCCTGCTTCTCTGGGTCTACCCTGACCTCCCTATTCAGCCTCAGCCTCTCACTTGCCCGCTATAGAAATCTTCACCCTAAACAAGCCCCGGTCTCACCCTTGCCCATGCAACAGATGCCCAGCGAATTTGGGACTAGTAAGGTCCAAGTTTCCATCTCCCTACAAAACTTAAGGCAAATTAAGAGGGATCTTTGTAAGTTTTCAGATGACCCTGATAGTTATATAGAGGCTTTCCAGAATTTCACCCAAATATTTGAACTCTCCTGGAGAGATGGTATGTTACTTTTGAATCAGACCCTGGCAGACACTTAAAAGCAGGCCGTTCTGTAAGCAGCAGAGAGATTTGGGGATAAGCTTTGCATCACATGTAGTTTTAGGGAAGGGGGCAAATATTATCCAACTGGAAGAGAAGCAGTACCAGTGAATGACCCTAAATGGGATCCCAATGACAAGATGGAAGACTGGAAGAGGAGACACTTTGAGGTGTGTATATGTAATGCTTACACAGAACTAGGACCAAGTCTCTCAGTTATACTAACTTGTCCATGATTGACCAGGGATTTGATGAAAATTCTACTGACTTCCTGGAAAGGCTAAGACAGGCCTTGGTAAAGCATACCCAGCTATCTCCTGAGTCAGTAAAAGGACAGCTAATCTTAAAGGATAAACTTATTACTCAGGCAGCCCCTGATATCAGAAGCAAGTTGCAGAAACGGGCTCTGGAGCCAGACAGTACATTAGAGGACCTCCTGAAAGTGGTCACCTGAGTCTTTTACAATGGAGAAGGAGAGGCACAAGAAAGAGACAGAAGTGTTAATGACCCACAAACCCCAGAATTCCCAGGGTACATCAGTTAACTGCTAAAGATATGGCAAGAACAGTTATCTCTCTTTGACACTTTAACCACTCCCATACAAGGTTTAATTTCTTTCATCAGGGCGAAACAGCTCGAGGTAAAATGTTGTTGTTAGTATATTTCACTTATTAATCTCTGTGATCTTTGGCACTAAATTCTTTCCTTGTATAATACACATGTTTAATCCGTACATACTTAACTTATAAAACTTATTTTTTTCTCTCTCACTCAGAGGCCATCGAACTCCAAACAGGCAGGCAACCAGAGCCTCGGACAATGCCCCCAACCTTTGCCAGGAACCCTTAGATAGACCTCTGGGAGGAATCTGACTGTCATTTTCCCCAGAACAACCCCTCCGTGTCAGCAGAAAGTAGCTAAGACCAGTCGTCATCCATATTCTAATGGCAGTTAGACGTACCTCTTCAGAGACGGGAAATGATATGAGAGAGGGGTCAGGAAAGTGCTGGGTAGAGAAGGGCAGAGTCCTTGGCTAGGTCTCCACCCTCAGGCTTGTGCCCACAGACCTAAGTGAGAACAGGAACTCCTGTATTCATGCCCAAATGTTGCATTTTCCAAGACCACTCTGGCTGGCCACGCCCCCATCCTGTGGCCTTATGAACCCAAGAGAACTTAGTGGGCACACACACACAAACAGCTTGACATCGAGAGGAGCAGAGGAGCAGAAGAGCACATCAACAGACAGCAGCAGGTGCCAGCAGGCCATCGATGTGGAATTTGGTCGGGATGGTTGAGGAGAGTCCGACCACTGGGCGGCCTGACTCCAGGAGAAGGCCATCTTCCCACATCATCGGCCTTCTGGCTCCCCATCCACCTCACTGAGAGCAACTTCTGCCACTCAATAAAATTTTGCACCTATCCTCCAAGCCCATCTGTGATCCAATTTTTCTGGTACCTTAGGGCAAGAACTCGGGATACAGAAAGCCCTCTGCCCTGGCGATAAGGCAGGTCTAATTGAGTTGATTAGCACAAGTTGCCTGCAGATTACAAAACTGAAAGAGCACGCCGTAACACACACCCATTAGGACTTCGGGGGCTGCAAACACTCAACCCTAGACGCTGCCATGGGGTCAGAGCCAAAAACACTCCCCACAGCCTGCCCATCTCCATGCTCCCCTAGGGGTTCGAGCAGCAGGGCACCAAAGAAGTAAGCCATACTCCTGTCACACTTTGTGACCTGTGAAGGGGATAAAAGAACTGTAAAGGGGATAAAGGAACTCCTCCCATTGTATTGAGAACTGACAATCTAGGAGTGAGAAATAGGACATAAACAAATAAATATAAGTAATAAAAAACTATAAAGGAAAACAGGGAAGAATATTTTGCCAAGATGGTGGATTGGAAGAATTGCTAGCATACCTCTTCCCCTTGGAAAGACAAAAATACTGTTTAGAGACTCATGCTGTGAACTTTTATTCAAGAAGCAATACAAGAACGTCACAGGAAAACTGAAATCACAGAGCCTTTGAAAGAATCAGTAGACTGCAGCCTATACTGTGAGCCAGGAGGAAAACTGTGAGTCTCCAGAGTGTCAGAAGAGGAGAGATTGACTCCGGGATATACATTTCCACTGAGGAAACTGGCAATCCAGACCATGGGGGAAGGCATTAACCCTACCCAGCACTGGAGCTGACTTAGTGAGTGGGGGGAGTATATGAGGTGTGGCATCAGAATGTACATTGCATACACTCTCAGAATTGAGTGAGGATGAAGGGAAGCCATTCCTGATTCTACCTCACAGGGAACCTTGTGGAAGGTGGCCACCTAATTCAGGCAGTGGACACAGGTTGAGAGAAGCTCCTAACTGTGATATGCAATATAGTCTTCAGTGGGGATGAACTCCTCTGGCCAGAAATGAGGGACAAAGGGAAAGTATACATATAGGCACAGAAGCTGGGTGCCCTTGCTATGTGGGCACACAGAGAGGAACATGGCCTACAACTGTGGTTTCTGTCCTGGTGAGAAAGGCTTATAGTCTGGGGCAGTTTTGAACTCTGAGTGCAACTGCCTGGAACCTAGCTAGCTACTGCTAGTGGAACGCTATGGGTCTGAGATCTGCCCTCCCAAGTGCATGGGAGCTGCATGGCGCTTACTGCTGCATGCTACTCCCCATTCTCCATGCAGATTTTTCTGTACAGCAAAGGAAGCTGTGCTCCTCCTGGAATGTTACTACAGTGGCCAGAGAACTTCCCTCTGATTCCCACTGCGGCCCCTGCTTGCACCCAAACATGGAGACCAGAGCACAGATGTGTCTGGCCCAGCCTCTATCTGGCTTTGCCCATCCATCCACACTGATAGCTTAACACAAAGGACAGAAACTTTTGGGAGCTCCATGGCCCTGCCCATTGCCTGAGACACCAGAGTACCTCCCCTGGGAAACATAAGGCAAGCAAAAATCTCACCATTACCAATGCAGCTCTTTTGCAAGTGCCACTTTCTGACTGGAGGCCAACTGACACAGCCCGTTACAGCATCTGTAGGCAGAATAACACAGCATCCAAGAAGGAATAAACCTTTTCATGATTTCAGCTGTTACCATTGCCTGCATCACCCTGGCTAACCAGGAGGTTTTGAGTCTGTCCATGTGATCAGTTCAGTACTACTGCAACCGGCATTTGAGAAGGCCAACACACTAAGGTTATTTATAACCAAGGAAATCTCAGAGTCTGTGTCACCACTCCTGCACCATCCCCATCAGAGCTGGTGCTGGTGCCTGCTGCTGAAAGACATGAGGATAGATCACATCACCGAATCCCTTGCAGATATATTCCCTAGCACCACCCTTGAGAGTTGGCAGTCCCACTGGATGGCTAGACCCAGAGGAGCAGCAAGATTCACAGTAGTCTGGCCTTCAGGGGGCTCCTACTCCTAGGGCATGAAAGAGTGTACCACATCAAGGGAGCACCCTGAGAGATGAAAGAATTCATATGGCAGGGTTTGAGTCTCAGAACTTTCTCTTTGTGGGAAGTTTCTTTCAGCAGAGACACAGGTTCAGTGCTAGGCTCAGTAGAGAAAATCGACAGCTCTACCCCAACAGTCAGGTAGCCCTCATGCTTGTGAAAGGTATTCAAGAAAGGGATTTCTTCCCATCAGCCACCACTGCAGACAAAAATGAGGCTTCTCCTATGGGAACTTAACATGGGTGCACCTGTAAACAGCTTTTCTGGAACACTTCATGGTAACTGCATTCCCACAGGATGAGTGCCCTCCAGGTTCAGGCTTGCACAAGGGTAGAATGAAAACAGCGAGTGAATCCTGTGCCAGCAACTGAAGTATCAAATAGACACAATAAAAAATGAAAAAGAGGATACCACCACTGAGCCAACAGGAAAACAACCATCAGAGAACACTATAAATACCTCTATGCAAATAAACTAGAATATCTAGAAGAAATTGATAAATTCCTGGAAACATACACCCTCCCAAAACTGAATCAGAAAGAAGTTGAATCCCTTAATAGACTAATAACAAGTTCTGAAATTGAAGCCGTAATAAATTGCCTACCAACCAAATAAAAAAAAAAAAAAGGCTGGATTTACAGCTGAATTCTACCAGAGGTGCAAGGAGAAGCTTGTATCATTTTTGTTTTCCTATTCCAAACAATTAAAAATGAGGGACTCCTCCTTAACTCATTTTATGAGGACAGCATCATCCTGATACCAAAACCTGGCAGAGATACAACAAATAAAGAAAACTTCAGGCAATATCCCTGATGAACATTGATGTGAAAATCCTCAATAAAATACTGGCAAACTGAATCCAGCAGCACATCAAAAAACTTATCCACGACTGAGTGAGCTTCATCCCCAAGATGCGAGGCTGGTTCAACATATGCAAATCAATAAACATAATTCATCACATAAACAGAACTAAAGACAAAAACCACATGATTATCTCAATAGATGCAGAAAAAGCCTTAGACAAAATTTGACATTCCTTCATGTTAAAAACTCTCAATAAACTAGGTAGATATTGATGGAACTTACCTCAAAATCATAAGAACTATTTATGACAAGCCCGTAGCCAATATCATACTGAATGGGCAAAAGATGGAAGCATTCCCCTTGAAAAGTGACACAAGACAAGGATGCCCTCTCACCACTCCTATTCAACATAGTACTGGAAGTTCTGGCTAGCGCTATCAGTCAAGAGAAAGACATATAGTGTATTCCCAAAGGAAGAGAGGATCTCAAACTGCCTCTGCTGATGACATGATCCTATATCTAGAAAACCCCATCATCTCAGCCCCACAGCATCTTGAGCTGATAAGCAACTTCAGCAATGTCTCAGAGCACAAAATCAATGTGCAAAAATCACAAGCATTCCTATACACCAACAATAGACAAGCAGAGAGACAAATCATGAATGAACTCCCATTCACAAGTGCCACAATGAGAATAAAATACCTAAAAATACAGCTATCAAGGGAAGTGAAGGACCTCTTCAAGAGAACTACAAACCATTGCTCAGGGAAATCAGAAATAAATAAACAAATGGAAAAAAACATTCCACGCTCATGGATAGGAAGAATCAATATAGTGAAAATGGCCATACTGCCCAAAGTAATTTATGGATTCAATGCTATTCCCATTAAACTAGCATTGACATTCTTCACAGAATTAGAAAAAACTACTTTACAATTCATATGGAAACAAAGAAGAGCCTGTATAGCCAAGACAGTCCTAAGCAAAAAGAACAAAACTGGAGGCATCATGCTACCTGACTTCAAACTGTACTACAAAGCTACAGTAACCAAAACAACATGGTACTGGTACCAAAACAGACACATAAACCAATGGAAGAAAATAGAGAACTCAGAAATAATATTGCACATCTACAACCATCTATCTTTGATAAACCTCTCAAAAACAAGCAATGGGGAAAGAATTCCCTATTTAATAAATGGTGCAGGGAGAACTGGCTAGCCATATGCAGGAAATTGAAACTGAAACCCTTCCTTACACCTTACACAAAAATAACTCAAAATGGATTAAAACCTTAAATGTAAAACCCAAAACTATAAAAACCCTAGAAGAAAATCTAGGCAATACCATTCAGGACACAGGCATCGGCAAGTATTTCATCATGAAAATGTCAAAAGCAATTGCAGCAAAAGCAATAATTGACAAATAGGATATAATTAAACTAAAGAGCTTCTGCAAAGCAAAAGAAAGCATCATCAGAGTGAACAGACAACCTACAGAATGGAAGAAAATTTTTGCAATCTATTTGTCTGACAAAGTTCTAATATCCAGAATCTATGAGGAACTTAAACAAATTTACCAAAAAGAAAACACACAACCCCATTAAAAAGTGGGCAAATAACATGAGCAGGCATTTCTCTAAAGAAGACATTATACAGTCAACAGACATGTAAGAAGAAACTCGACATAACTGATCATTAGAGAAATACAAATCAAACCATAATGAGATACCATTTCACACCAGTCAGAATGGTGATTATTAAAAGGTCAAGAAACAACAGATGCTGGTGAAGCTGTGGAGAAATAAGAACACTTTTACACTGTTGGGGTGGGAATGTAAATGAGTTCAACCATTGTGGAAAACATTGTGGAAAAATCATTGTGGTGATTCCTCAGAGACCCAGAACCAGAAATATCATTTGACCCACGAATCCTATTAGTGGGTATGTACCCAAAGGAATATAAAATAATTCTACCATAAAGACACATACATATATATATATATGTTCAATGCAGCACAATTCACAGTAGCAAATACATGGAGTCAACTCAAATGCCCATCAATAATAGACTAGATTTTAAAATATGGTATATATATACCATGGAATACTATGCAGCCATAAAAAGGAACAAGATCATGTCTTTTTCAAGGACATGGATCAAACTGGGACCCATTATCCTCAGAAAGCTAACACAGAAACGGAAAACCAAACTCTGCATGTTCTCACTTATAAGTGGGAGCTGAACAATGAGAACACATGGACACAGGGAGGGGAGCAACACACACTGGGGCCTGTCAGGGGTAGGGAGAGCATTAGGATAAATGGTTAATGCATGTGTGGCTTAATACCTAAGTGATAGGTTGATAGGAGCAGCAAACCACCATAGCTCACATTTACCTATGTAACAAGCCAACACACCCTGAACATGTATTCCAGATCTTAAATAAAATAAATTGAAACCACATCAAATATCTTCTTACACTGTGGTAGAATAAAACAAGAAATCAGCTCCAAAAAGAACCTTCAAAACTGTACAAATAATGGAAATTAAGTAATCTCTTTCTAAATGATTTTGGGATTAACAATCAAATCAAATAGAAATATTGAAAATATTTGAAATGAATGATAAAAGTGACACAAGTTAGCAAAACCTCTTGGATACAACAAAAACAGTGCTACAAGGAAAATTTATAGTGCTAAATACCTACATCAAACATTCTTGGCTGGGTGTGGTGGTTCATGCCTGTAATCTTAGCATTTTGGAAGTCCAAGGTGGGTAGATTGCTTGAGTTCAAGAGTTTGAGATTAGCCTGGGCAACATGGTGAAACCCTGTCTCTATGAAAAGTACAAAAATTAACTGGGCATGTTCATGCATGCATGTAGCCCTAGCTACTTGGGAGGCTGAGATGGGAGAATTGCTTGACCCCAGGAGGTTGGGAATGCAGTGAGTCATGATTATCCCACTGCACTCCAGCCTGGGAGACAAGGTGGCACCCTGTCTCAAAATAAATAAATAAATAAATAAATAAATGTCTGAAAGATCACAAATTGACAATTTAACATCACACTACAAGGAATTACAGAAACACGAACAAAGCAAACCAAAGCTAGCAGAGGAAGAAGAATAACAAAGATCAGAGCAGATCTAAATAAAATTGATACCAAAAAAATACAAAGGATCTGTAAAATGAAAGGTTGGTTATTTGAAAAGAAAAAAAATTGATAGACCATTAGCTAGATTAACCAAAAAAGGAGGTAGAAGATTCAAATAAGTTTAATAATAATTGAAAATGAAAACATTGCAACAAACACCCCAGGGATACAAAAGATCACTTGAGACTACTATGAACACCTCTATGCACACAAACTAGAAAATCTAAAAGAAATAGATATATTTCTGGAAACATGTAATTTTCCTAACTTGAATTAGAAATAAATGGAAATTCTGAACAAACGAATAACAAGGAGTGAGATTGAATCAGAAATAAAAAATTTGTCAACAACTACTGAAAAGCCCCCCAAAAAATTGCCAACAACTACAGAGTCAGACAGATTCACTGCTGAATTCAACCAGATGTTCAAAGAATTGATATCAGTTCTACTCAAATTATTCCAAAAGATTGAGAAAGAGGGAATCCTCCCTAACTTATTCTGTGGATCCATTGTCACCCTGATACCAAAGCCAGTCAAGGACATAACAGAAAAAGAAAACTGCAGACCAATATTCCTGATGAAAATAGGTGCAAAAATTCTCAACAAAATACTAGCAAACTGAATCCAATAGCATATTAAAAAATTACCATTATCAGGGATGCAGGGATGATTCAACAGACACGAGTCAATAAATGTGATTCATCACATAAAAGAATTAAAAACAAAAGCCATAGGATCATCTCAATAGATGCAGAAAAAGCATTTGATAAATTTCATCTTTGCTTTATGATGAAAACTCTCAACAAACTAGGCATAGAAGGAACATACTTTAAAATAATAAAAGCCGTAACAAACCCACAGCTAACATAATATACAATGGGAAAAAGTTGAAAACATTCCCCCTAAGAACTGGAACAAGACAAGGAGGCCCACTTTTCACCATTTCTATTCTACATATTACTGAAGTTCTAGCCAGAGCAATCAGGCAAGAGAAAGAAATAAAGAGCATACAGATTGGAAAAGAGGAGGTTAAACTATCTCTGTTTGGCAATAATATGATGGTATGCCTAGAAAACCCTAAAGACTCCTCCAAAGGAATCCTACATTTGATAAATGAATTCAGTAAAGTCTCATGTTACAAAATAAATGTACACAAATCAGTAGCAGCACTATACACCAACACCAACCAAGTTGAGATCAAATCAAGAACTCAAATCCTTTTACAATAGCTGGATAAAAAAATAATAAGAATAAGAATATACTTTTTAACCAAGAAGGCGAAAGATCTCTACAAGAACTACAAAACACTTCTGAAAGAAAACATAGATGACACAAATGGCAGCACATTCCATAATCATGAATTTGAAGAATCAATATGAAAATGACCATGCTGTGCAAAGCAATCTACAGATTTCAATGCAATTCCTATCAAAATATCAACATCATTTTTCGCTGAGTTAGAAAAAAAACTCCTGACATTCATTTGTAACAGGAGAAAAAAAAAAAAAAAGGCCTGAATAGCCAAAACAATCCTAATCAAAAAGAACAAATCTGGGCCAGGCACATTGGCTCATGCCTGTAATCCCAGCACTTTGAGAGGCAGAGGCAGGCAGATCACCTTAGGTCAGGAGTTTAAGATCAGCCTGGCCAACATGGTGAAACCCCATCTCTACTAAAATTACAAAAATTAGCCAGCTGGTGGGCGCCTGTAATACCAGATAATCGGGAGGCTGAGACTGGAGAATGACTTGAACCCAGAAGGTGGAGACTGCAGTAAGCCAAGATTGTGCCACTGCACTCCAGCCCGGGGAACAGAGTGAGACTCTGTCTCAAAAACAAAAACAAAACAAATGAACAAACAAAAAACAAATCTGGAGGCATCACATTGGTTGGCTTCAAATAATACTACAAGCCTATAGCAACCAAAATAGCATGGTAGTGGCATAAAAGTAGACACATAGGCCAATGTAACAGAATTGAGAACCCAGAAATAAAGCCAAATACTTACAATCAACTTACCTTTGAAAAAGCATATAAAAACATAAATATGTAGAAGAATGAAACTGGATCTCTGTCTCTCACCACACACAAATATCAACTCCACATAGATTAGAGACTTAAATCTAAGACCTGAAACTATAAAAATTCTGTAAAATAAAACCTAGAAAAAATTTTACTGGACATTTGCTTAGGCAAAGGATTTATGGCTAAGTCCACAAAAGCAAATACGATAAAAAAAAAAATAAATCAATAAGACCTAAGTAAACTAAAAAGCTTCTGTACAGCAAAAGAAAGAATCATCAGAGTACACAGACAACCCACAGAAAGGGGAAATATTTGAAAACTATGCACCTGACAAAGGACTAATATTCAGAATCTATGAGGAACTCAAACAAGTCAGCAAGAAAAAACAACAATCCCATTAAAAAGTGAGCAAATGACGTGAATAGATGTTTTTCAAAAGAAGATATGCAAATGGCCAACAAACATGAGAAAAAAATGTTCTATGCCACCAATCATCAGGGAAATGCAAATTAAAACCAGAATGTGATAACACCTTATCCCAGCCAGAATAGCCATTAATAAAAAGGCAAAAAAAAAAAAAAAAAAAAAAAAAAAAAATGGTGTGGAGGGGGTAAAAAAAAAAAAAAAAAGGATGCTTTTATGCATTACTGGTAGAAATATAAATTACTAAAAACTCTATGAAAAACAGAATGGAAATTTCTCAAAGAACTGAAAGCATATCTATCATTTGATCCAGCAATTCTGCTACTTGGTATGCACCCAAAGGAAAAGAAGTCATAATATCAAAAAGACACCTACCTACGTGTGTATGTTTATTGCAGGACAATTCACAGTTGCAAAGACATGGAACCAACCTAACTGCCCATCAATATACGTATACATATATACATACACACACACACACATATATGTATATATGTACCATGGAATACTACTCAGCCATAAAAAGAAATGAAATAATGTCTTTATAGTAACTCGTATGGAACCAGAGGCCATTATTCTAAGTGAAGTAACTCAAGAATGAAAAACCAAATGCCATAGGATCTCACTTATAAGTGGAAGCTAAGTAATGGGTACACAAAGGCATACAGGGTGGTCTAATGGACATTAGAAACTTAGAAGAGAGGAGGGTGGGAGGAGGATGAGGGATAAAAAACTACATATTGGGTACTATGTACCTATTCAGGTGACAGGGCATTAAAATTTCAGACTTCGTCATCCATGTAACTAAAAACCATGTGTACTCCTAAAGCTATGGAAATATAAATAAATAAATAGGAAGAATATGGAGAAAGGGAGGCATAGACAGCCTACTTTAAATGTGAGGTAATGAAAAGCCTACTTGTTGAGATGATATTTGGTCAGCGACTGGAATAAAGTGAGAAAGGGAGCCAGGTAGGTGTCCACGATAAAGGCTTTTCAGACCAGGGGAGGAGCAGTGCAATGCAAATGCAAAGGCCTGAGATGGCAGTACTGTTGGTATGTTGAAGAAACAGCTCAGAGGCCCAGCACAGTGAAGACAGATTAGAAAAAAACAAGGGTGAGAATAGTAGGAAACAGTCAGAGCAAACAGGGAACTGTAAATCATGTTTAAGACTTTAGGTTTTTATCTGTATGACAGGAAGTCATAGGAATGTTTAAAAAGAGAAGTCATATTATCCAATGGGTTTGTAAAGAATCACTGTAATTGCTGTGTGGAGAATAAACTGTAATAGAGGCTTATAGTCAAAGCAAGGAGATGACTTGGGTGCTAGAGCTATTTTCCAGGTCAGAAATGTTTACATAAGGAGTAATGGTAGAGGAGGTAGAAAGCAAATGCATTCTGGATATACTTTGAAAGTAAAGCTGTGTTGGAATTGATGTGTGAGACATAACAGAAATAATTAAATTGAGGACGGCTCCAAAATGATGGCCTAAGTTACTGGTAAGTAGAAATGTCACTTACTGTGATGGGAAAGAAGCATAAGTAGCAGGTTTAAGGTGGGAATTAGATCAGAAATTTGATTTGGAATAAGTTAAGTAGGCAGTTAGACATATGCATTAGATATATCAGCACCAGGGAAAAAGTCTTGCTTTGGAGTTAATGGTGTCCCCCACTAACTATAGGGGATACATTCCAAGACTCCCAGTGGATGCCCAAAACCACAGACAGTACCAAACCCTGTATATATGGTTTATTCCTATGCATGCATACCTATGATAAAATTTAATTTATAAATTAGGCACAGTAAAGGATTAACAGCAATAACTAATAATAAAATAGAATAATTATAACAATATACTGCAATAAAGATTATATGCATGTGCTCTCTCTCTCTCAAAATATCTTATCTTGCTATACAGTGATTAACTGAAACCATGGAACTTAAAGCACAGATAGAGGGTACTACATGTACACATGTGACAGTCATTCTCATACACAGTTTTTAATTTCTGGGACCAACTGAGATCACCTATGATGTAAATATAGATAGAATTGATTAAAGTGCCCTGGAGCACTCTAAGGTTTTAGAGATTGCAAAGATGGAGGATTTAGCAATTGAAACCTAAACTTCAGTACCTCAAAAATGTGATTATATTTAGAGGTAGGGTCTTTAAAGAGGCGATTAAGTTAAAATGAGGCAATCAGGCTACATCCTCATTCAAACTGACTAATGTCCTTATGCAAGGAGGAAATATGGGCACAAACAAGTACAAAGGGAAATATCATATGAAGACACAGGAAGGCAGCCCTCTACAAGCCAAGGAGAGAAGTCTCAGAAGAAACCAACCCTGCCAATGCCATGATCTCAGATTTCGAATCTCTAGAATTTTGAGAACATAAATTTCTGCTGTTTAAGCCACCTAGTTTGTGTTACTTTGTTGTTTGAACTCTAGGAAACTAATACAATTGCCCATTGTATTTTGCTATGTGGTGGTCACTGGCGATCTTGAAATGAGCAATGTCAGTAGACAAATGGGCACCAAAGCCTGAGCAGGGTTTATAACACTGGAGAGGAGATGGCATAATTACAGTGCCAAAGAGAAGTTCTCAAGGAGATAGATTGTATTTCAGCATTTGATGGCATTACTAAGTGCCCAGCTGCTGAATGGTCTGCGTGGAGGGGTAGTGATTCTGTCGAATCAAGAGCAGAGTCTGGAAAATTTGTTGTGTCATTAACTCATTTTTTATCCTGAAATTCAGATTTTCTTATTAGAACCATTATGAAAGGAAACTGACATAACTAGTCAATATTCCTATTATTTGTCTTTTTATTCAACAAGAGTAAAGGCTGTGAGGAGATTCTGTTTTCTCAAATGTTCTGATTAGTCGGGCTCTGATGAATTACCTTACATGGAAAGTGGGAATAATTTCAAAGGCCTCTTACGCGTCACTGAGGTAACTTCATCTTGACTAATTTTCAGGTTTGAAAAGGTTAATTCCTAATTCCCTTTATGCTCTCTGTATGGCACAGTTTCCTTCTGTCAAAACAGAAGCTTGCTGCTATATAAATTTTTTTACTCTGGCTTAAGAGCGTAGTCTATGCTGATGGATCAAGTAATAATTTAAAATCGGAACAACTCTTAGTTGGTTTGTTCATTCTAATAAGCCACATTTGTTGGCACCAAATTCCTTAGAAGGAGGTAAGGGGATCTGAGTTATGCCTGTTTTACTCCCCAGGGTTCAATTATGTGAAATGCCAAGAACGTCCCCACGGTTGTAGAATGATGCTTTTTCACTTCCACCATTAACCTCTTTCAGAGGATTTTTTGAGTCAATCAGAGAAGAAAGCTTTCTTTTTCTTGGTGGAATCCAACTCAAGTATCACACTGCTGTGCTCCTGGCCAAAGGTATGGTAATAAATAAAATGATAACAACTCAAAAATTTTAAATAGCACATCACATTTGCAGAGCACTTTCACAAATATGATATGGGAAAGTGTGGGCTGTCTGGGTACCCAGAGTAAAGAACCAAGGTCTGAAATTAGGAAATATTTCAAACTTGCCTAGCATTAAATTTCCTTTCTTTGAAGCTCAGGAGAGCGCTTTTATAGCTCACTAATAGGATGCATTTCTGTACCTATAGATAGTGCCATTCGGTGCCATCTCACATTCCCTCTTATAGCATTTTACAGTCCTTTCATGATTAGGGTATAGTCTGAGAGTCTGAGCTGGGGCTCTTAGGATTTAATGTACTCTTGGTGGTTTGTTGAGGTGAGCTTCTATAGATCTAAGCAATATTCTTGGTAGGTGGGGGTCAGTGGTGCTCACTTCCATGCAAGGATGTTTAAATTGCTGATTGGCCCATGATCTAAAGGCTTGCAATTCACTGGAAGAGGCCCTGGAGCTCTGAACTGGGAATGCAGGTAGAACATGAAGGCAAGTTCCTCCACATCTGCTAATAAACCCTAACCCCAAACTGACTCCACTGTTTTGTTCTAGAATGTGTTACTATGGTGTAGGTAAAAGGCTAAACTGAGAGGGTCTGGTGAATATTATTTCAATTTGAAGGGTCCTAGAGGACCTTCAACTTACGCCAATAGTTATCACAGTTGACTTCCTGAGGTTGAGCCTGAGATACTACACCACCTATTTGAATGATTTATGGCCTCCATAAAGTCTACTTAATGTTTAATCTTGACTGGTCTCTGGAATCTCATGGAGGTCACAGCTGAAAGAAGGACAGGAGTAGGGATGGCCATATGCTTTTAAAACCTCATCTCATTCCATAGAGGAGGTTATTGCTCAAAACAAGAACTGTCATCACTATCTTTGCCAATCCGTCTGTGAGTGACTGTCTACTTTCCCTGCCAGTGTGGCACAAGTGACGTGAACACAGAGCACAATGAGTTAAAAGCACTTTTCTCAGTGTTGTCTTCATGATGCACATGGAAGGATGTGCAACACAGAGCTTTGGAGTCAGAAACCTAGATTCCAATCCAACTCCTCTAGTTACCACCTGAATAATTTATCTATTTATACAATATTTATTTTAACAAAGCCTCAGTTCTTCTAACTTCAAATTGAGGACAATGATGAGACAAAATATTTGTAGGATATTATAGAGAAGTGATTAATACATAATTGACACTTAATGCTAGTTGTTTCCTTATTCTTTCTTTCTCTATTTAGATGAACATTCTGTAAAAATCCACTGAGAGAGAATAGCTACAGATTCCCCCAAAACTGAGAGGAGCAAAGAAAAATTGGTTATAATAAATTTCATACTCAGAAAGTCTTTGGTGGGAAGTAAACTTAAACATTATCTGCAGATTTTCTGAGAGTGAAATTTGTTATAATCAATGTTTTTGCCACTTTTAGTCTTTCTGGAATATGCAGCTATTCTTTCTCTTAGTGGATTTCCACAAAAAGTTATCTAAATAATCTAACCAAAACTATTACTGGGACGTTGAATTTTTCCAAGTCTACCATTTGAAATAATGCTCTCAACAAAAGCCAGACCCCAGAACACTTGAATAAAGAACTGACGTGAATGTAGCCCAGTGAAAATCAGGTGTATTCTAGAATAACCCTGCTCTAAGCTCATACTTCATATTGCCTACCTACTGTGTCTGACATGAGATGATAAAATAGTGGTAAAGATTTGGCTTTTATGTGCTATACAAAAGTTTATAGGGGGCGGAGCAAGATGGCAGAATAGGAAGAGCTCCAGTCTCCAGCTCCCAGCGCCAGCGACACAGAAGACAGGTGATTTCTGCATTTTCAACTGAGGTACTGGGTTCATCTCACTGGGGAGTGCCGGTCAGTCGGTGCTGGTCAGCTGTTGCAGTCTGACCAGCGAGAGCTGAAGCAGGGCAAGGCATCGCCTCACCTGGGAAGCGCAAGGGGGAAGAGAATCCCTTTTCCTAGCCAGGGGAACAGAAACACACAACACCTGGAAAATCAGGTAACTCCCACCCCAATACTGTGCTTTAAGCAAACGGGCACATCAGGAGATTATATCCCACACCTGGCCGGGAGGGTCCTGCACCCACAGAGCCTTCCTCATTGCTAGCACAGCAGTCTGCAATCTAACCACAAGGCAGCAGCAAGGCTGGGGGAGGGGCGCCCACCATTATTGAGGCTTAAGTAGGTAAACAAAGCCCTGGGAAGAACGAACTGGGTGGAGCTCCCAGCAGCTAAAGGAGGCCTGCCAGTCTCTGTAGACTCCACCTCTGGGGACAGGGCACAGATAAAAAACAACAACAACAACAACAAAAGCAGCAGAAACCTCTGCAGATGCAAGCAACTCTGTCTGACAGCTTTGAAGAGAGCGGTGGATCTCCCAACATGGAGGTTGAGATCTGAGAACGGACAGACTGCCTGCTCAAGTGGGTCCCTGACCCCTGAGTAGCCTAACTGGGAGACATCCTCCACTAGGGGCAGACCGACACCCCACACCTCACACGGTGGAGTACACCCCTGAGAGAAAGCTTCCAAAGCAAGAATCAGACAGGTACACTCACTGTTCAGCAGTATTCTATCTTCTGCAGCCTCTGCTGCTGACACCCAGGCAAACAGGGTCTGGAGTGGACCTCAAGCAATCTCCAACAGACCTACAGCTGAGGGTCCTGACTGTTAAAAGGAAAACTACAAACAGGAAGGACACCCACACCAAAACCCCATCAGTACATCACCATCATCAAAGACCAGAGGCAGATAAAACCACAAAGATGGGGAAAAAGCAGGGCAGAAAAGCTGGAAATTCAAAAAATAAGAGCGCATCTCCCCCTCCAAAGGAACGCAGCTCATTGCCAGCAACGGATCAAAGCTGGACGGAGAATGATTTTGATGAGATGAGAGAAGAAGGCTTCAGTCCATCAAACTTCTCAGAGCTAAAGGAGGAATTACGTACCCAGTGCAAAGAAACTAAAAATCTTGAAAAAAGAGTGGAAGAATTGATAACCAGAATAATTAATGCAGAGAAGGCCATAAACGAATGGACAGAGATGATAACAATGACACGAGAAATAAGTGACAAATGCACAAGCTTCAGTAACCTACTCGATCAACTGGAAGAAAGAGTGTCAGCGATTGAGGATCAAATGAACGAAATAAAGTGAGAAGAGAAATCTAAAGAAAAAAGAAGAAAAAGAAATGAACAAAGCCTGCAAGAAGTATGGGATTATGTAAAAAGACCAAATCTAC
>NC_037668.1:96253865-96413265 GCF_003255815.1 Theropithecus gelada | reverse complement strand
CTAGCAGAAGGCAAGAAATAACTAAGATCAGAGCAGAACTGAAGGAGATAGAGACACAAAAAACCCTCCAAAAAATCAATGAATCCAGGAATTGGTTTTTTGAAAAGATCAACAAAATTGACAGACCACTAGCAAGACTAATAAAGAAGAAAAGAGAGAAGAATCAAATCGACGCAATTAAAAATGATAAAGGGGATATCACCACCGACCCCACAGAAATACAAACTACCATCAGAGAATACTATAAACACCTCTACGCAAATAAACTGGAAAACCTAGAAGAAATGGATAATTTCCTGGACACTTACACTCTTCCAAGACTAAACCAGGAAGAAGTTGAATCCCTGAATAGACCAATAGTAGGCTCTGAAATTGAGGCAATAATTAATAGCCTACCAACCAAAAAAAGTCCAGGACCAGATGGATTCACAGCTGAATTCTACCAGAGGTATAAGGAGGAGTTGGTACCATTCCTTCTGAAACTATTCCAATCAATAGAAAAAGAGGGAATCCTCCCTAACTCATTTTATGAGGCCAACATCATCCTGATACCAAAGCCTGGCAGAGACACAACAAAAAAAGAGAATTTTAGACCAATATCCCTGATGAACATCGATGCAAAAATCCTCAATAAAATACTGGCAATCCGGATTCAACAACACATCAAAAAGCTTATCCACCATGATCAAGTGGGCTTCATCCCTGGGATGCAAGGCTGGTTCAACATTCGCAAATCAATAAACATAATCCAGCATATAAACAGAACCAAAGACAAGAACCACATGATTATCTCAATAGATGCAGAAAAGGCTTTTGACAAAATTCAACAGCCCTTCATGCTAAAAACGCTCAATAAATTCGGTATTGATGGAACGTACCTCAAAATCGTAAGAGCTATTTATGACAAACCCACAGCCAATATCATACTGAATGGGCAAAAACTGGAAAAATTCCCTTTGAAAACTGGCACAAGACAGGGATGCCCTCTCTCACCACTCCTATTCAACATAGTGTTGGAAGTTCTGGCTAGGGCAATTAGGCAAGAGAAAGAAATCAGGGGTATTCAGTTAGGAAAAGAAGAAGTCAAATTGTCCCTCTTTGCAGATGACATGATTGTATATTTAGAAAACCCCATTGTCTCGGCCCAAAATCTCCTTAAGCTGATAAGCAACTTCAGCAAAGTCTCAGGATACAAAATTAATGTGCAAAAATCACAAGCATTCTTATACACCAGTAACAGACAAACAGAGAGCCAAATCAGGAATGAACTTCCATTCACAACTGCTTCAAAGAGAATCAAATACCTAGGAATCCAACTTACAAGGGATGTAAAGGACCTCTTCAAGGAGAACTACAAACCACTGCTCAGTGAAATCAAAGAGGACACAAACAAATGGAAGAACATACCATGCTCATGGATAGGAAGAATCAATATCGTGAAAATGGCCATACTGCCCAAGGTAATTTATAGATTCAATGCCATCCCCATCAAGCTACCAATGAGTTTCTTCACAGAATTGGAAAAAACTGCTTTAAAGTTCATATGGAACCAAAAAAGAGCCCGCATCTCCAAGACAATCCTAAGTCAAAAGAACAAAGCTGGAGGCATCACGCTACCTGACTTCAAACTATACTACAAGGCTACAGTAACCAAAACAGCATGGTACTGGTACCAAAACAGAGATATAGACCAATGGAACAGAACAGAGTCCTCAGAAATAATACCAAACATCTACAGCCATCTGATCTTTGACAAACCTGAGAAAAACAAGAAATGGGGAAAGGATTCCCTATTTAATAAATGGTGCTGGGAAAATTGGCTAGCCATAAGTAGAAAGCTGAAACTGGATCCTTTCCTTACTCCTTATACGAAAATTAATTCAAGATGGATTAGAGACTTAAATGTTAGACCTAATACCATAAAAATCCTAGAGGAAAACCTAGGTAGTACCATTCAGGACATAGGCATGGGCAAAGACTTCATGTCTAAAACACCAAAAGCAACGGCAGCAAAAGCTAAAATTGACAAATGGGATCTAATTAAACTAAAGAGCTTCTGCACAGCAAAAGAAACTACCATCAGAGTGAACAGGCAACCTACAGAATGGGAGAAAATTTTTGCAATCTACTCATCTGACAAAGGGCTAATATCCAGAACCTACAAAGAACTCAAACAAATTTACAAGAAAAAAACAAACAACCCCATCAAAAAGTGGGCAAAGGATATGAACAGACATTTCTCAAAAGAAGACATTCATACAGCCAACAGACATATGAAAAAATGCTCATCATCACTGGCCATCAGAGAAATGCAAATCAAAACCACAATGAGATACCATCTCACACCAGTTAGAATGGCGATCATTAAAAAGTCAGGAAACAACAGGTGCTGGAGAGGATGTGGAGAAATAGGAACACTTTTACACTGTTGGTGGGATTGTAAACTAGTTCAACCATTATGGAAAACAGTATGGCGATTCCTCAAGGATCTAGAACTAGATGTACCATATGACCCAGCCATCCCATTACTGGGTATATACCCAAAGGATTATAAATTATGCTGCTATAAAGACACACGCACACGTATGTTTATTGCAGCACTATTCACAATAGCAAAGACTTGGAATCAACCCAAATGTCCATCAGTGACAGATTGGATTAAGAAAATGTGGCATATATACACCATGGAATACTATGCAGCCATAAAAAAGGATGAGTTTGTGTCCTTTGTAGGGACATGGATGCAGCTGGAAACCATCATTCTTAGCAAACTATCACAAGAACAGAAAACCAAACACCGCATGTTCTCACTCATAGGTGGGAACTGAACAATGAGATCACTTGGACTCAGGAAGGGGAACATCACACACCGGGGCCTATCATGGGGAGGGGGGAGGGGGGAGGGATTGCATTGGGAGTTATACCTGATGTAAATGACGAGTTGATGGGTGCAGCAGACCAAGACCAACATGGCACAAGTATACATATGTAACAAACCTGCACGTTATGCACATGTACCCTACAACTTAAAGTATAATAATAATAAATAAATTAAAAAAAAAAAATTATCACGAACACTGAAAGTGCTTCAGGAATACAACTACCTAGTTCTATAATTTCCTGGCTACTGATAAAAATGTTCAATGTATTTTATTAGGAAAAGTAATACATTAATATATTTTTAAAGTAAAAAAAATAATAATAATACAAAATAAATGCTGCGCTTGTAGATACAAAAAAAAAAAAAAAAAAAAGAAGAACACCTCCAGGAGTGGCAAGAGGCCCCAGCTGGGAGGATCCGCCATATAAGGAGGAAAGGATGGAGTCCAGTTTAGCAGCCTGGCCACTGCTTGACAAAACAGCTATATCTGCTGGGGAGCCACCTCTGTTCTTGGACTCTCCAAAGCATGCAGGCTGAAATGGCTGATTTGTTCAAACAACAAAGTTGTCGGCCTGCCCCACACCCTAGGCAGTCCATCCCAGGGAGAGATCAGAGCTCTCTTTGTAGAATACAGGCAGTTAGCGGTGGCTGAAAGCCCCAGATGGGAGGTCCCACCTACTGAAGAGGAATGGATCAGGGTCCAACTCAAAGAAGCAGTCTGGTAATGTTCTGGCAAAGCAGCTCCACTGCACTCAGGGGGACCCTTCCTCATCCAGACCATCTGGACTCTCCAAAGCCTGCAAGCTAGAATGGCTATGTCGACCAAACAGTAAAGATGGTGACTGGCCTCTTCTTCTGGGGGCTCCATCCAGTCTCAGGTAGGCTCCACTTTGTTGCTAGTGGCTGGTTAGAATTTCACGCCAGTGGGTCTTATCTTGTGAGGTGCCATGGAGGTGGGGCCTGAAGACCAATGCTGCTCAGACCCGTGGATTCAGCCCTCTTCCTAGGGGTATGTATGGACCTGCCTTGCCTGAGTTGCAGTGCCTTTGTCAAAGACCCCGGAGCTGGCATATGTAAAGTTCCTGGGTCTCTGTATGTGCCTAAGCAGCTGTTCCGCCAAGACCATTCAGCTCTGCGTGTCAGACCCAAGACCCTGGTGGTTGGGCTCATGAAGGGTTATCCTGATCTGAAGGTTGCAAAGGCTTGTGGGAGAAGCATGGTTTCCCAGGGCCACACATTCATTCACCAGTTCCCTTGGCTGGGAGTTGGGGGTTCCCCCGGCTCTGTGTTCCTCCTGGGTCGTCCATCACCCTACCCTGCTTTTCTTCATTTTCTGTGGGTGAAATTGTTTCCCTGATCAATTTCAATGTGAGTACCTGGATATTTCAGTTGAAGATTCTGTATTCACTCGCCCCTTTCATTCCTCTCCATGAGTGCCATGCACCACAGCTGCTTCTAACTGGACATCTTGCTCTGGTATCTATACATTTATTTTTCTAGTTTTATATTTTTATAAGAGCTACAAATGTTAAGAAATACATACTTTATGAACTTTATTTTAGTTCCACTTAAGTAACATTATAAGACAGGTGGCTTGCCTCGACCTTATGAATCTATGAACATATTTTTCTTTTTCCCTAAGATACTGATATTGATCATTGTTCTTCCCTCTTTGTCTAGCTGCTAGAAAGGTCAGAAATAAGTTTTGTAATCAATTGCTATTCCACCACAGATAGTTCTCTGTAGAGTTTTCTTCTTTCTTCCTTATTATATCTCCATTTCTTTTTCTTTGGTAGGTTGTTTTTACTATATCATATTTGTTTTTTATAAGCTGTCTGATATAGTTTAGATATTTGTCCCTGCCAAAATTTCACGTTAAATTGCAATTCCCAGTGTTGCAGGTGGGGCCTGGTGGGAGGTGTTTGAGTCATGGCGACAGATCTCTCATGGCTTGATGCTGTCCTCACCGTAATGAGTGAGTTCTTGCAATATCTGGTTGTTGTAAAGTGTGGCACCTCCCCAACTCCCAGCCCCACTCTCTTTTGCCTCTGCTTCTGCCATGTGACATGCCTGCTCTCGCTTTACCTTTCACCTTGAGTAAAAGCTCCCTGAAGCCTCCCCAGAAGCTGAGCAGATGCCAGTGCCATGCTTGTACAGTCTGCAGAACCATGAGCCAAGTATACCTCTTTATTATTATTCAATCTCTGGTATTTCTTTATAGCAATAAAAGAATAGCCTAACACACTTCCTAAAATGAATTTTTTTACATTGACAAAGTAAAAACAATCAGTAAGACATACACAATTTTTTTTTGAGAAAGGATCTGGTTCTGTCACTCAGGTTAGAGTGCAGTGGCACAATCTCGGCTCCCTGAAACTTCCACTTTCTGGATTCAAGTCACCCTCCCACCCCTGCCTTCCAAATAGCTGGGACTACAGGAGCATGCTACCACATCCAGCTAATTTTTGTATTTTCTATGGAGATAGATAGGGTTTTGCTATACTATCCAGGCTGGTCTCAAACTCCTTAGCTTAAGCAATCCCCCAGGCTTGTCCTCCCAAATTGCTTGGATTATAGGTATGAACCACTGCAACCAGCCTTCAAGTAGAACTTTCTGCAATTCTGGAAATGTTCTATATCTGCATCATCCAATATGGTAGCCACTAATCACACATGCCTACTGAGCACTTGAAATATCACTAGTGTGCCTGAGGAACTGAATTTTTAATTGTATTTAATTTTAATTAATGTAAATCTAAATAGCAATACCTAACTGGTGGCTACACTATTGAACTGCACAGATATAACATTAAAATAATACCTTTTGCACTTAAGTGATTTTTGTCCTCCCTATAAGATGTAAACTTTTTGTGAAATTTTTATATTTTACATAATGCCTTAAACACACCAAGTTTATAAAAGTTTAAATAAAAACTAAGATAGTACATCTTTGTTCATGAAAGACTATAAAACCATCAAGCATGTTGACTTATTTTATTAATGCAAATCAATACACCATTATGAGTTTCTTTATCTATAAAGTCCAGATATAATATGATAAATACTATATCTCACAAATATATGTTAAAAACTAATATCAATATTTTATTACTATACTGGAGACATGGGAAAAAAAGTAGTATACAGATGGTAACATTATTACATTATGACCTCTATTATATAGCTTGAGTGATGAGTTAGTTAATACCCATAATATTAAACAATTTAATAAAACTTTTGGAGATGGCTAAATTAAATGGTTTAATGGCATAATGTTGAGTTTAGAGTTAAGCAATTGAATAAAACCATAGGGAGCATCTGTAATCAAGCCAGATTTAGGCAACATCTGATGCACATTTATAGAATAATAGCCTTGATGGTAAGCTAATTTGAGGAAAGTAGGTCCAGCTGTATATTCATTAGAAAGAAGGAAGATGCTCTCTCTAAAACATAAAGCAACACACATGAGAGGCAATCTAGCAAAATATCCATTAGCTTAAGGGTATGTAAAAGCAGTCTTAGCTCCATCCCTGACTAAGCAAGTTCATTTCCGTTCCTTTATTTATGTGCTGGTGTCTCAGGAAAATAGACGGGAACAATAACCTTACATTTACTTTGCGTATTTGATGAATAGATCATGAGTATAAACATACCGATATGGAGACAGGGGATAAGGTGTCTTGCACATTTCCGATGATGCATTACTTCAATTTATTGAGACAAGACCTTGGGAACCTTTCAAATCATATACTCTGTTTCCAAAAGACAATATGTTATCATTAAAGATAATGTTATATTTAAGCAGTTCCAACTTATTTGCACTTACTGACATTAATAAATGCCTGTGAAATTATTTTAATACCTCAGCAATTTCATAAAATGCTTTCAAATGCAGGTTTTAAAATGTTTACAAATCTGTGGTGAGGTGCTCCTTATTCCTTGTTCTATTCTATGGCAGGACACTATGTGGTATATCACAAAGAAAATGGGCTTTACATGCCACATGAAATTGAGCCTCAACTCTTACAACACAATATTTTTTACTTAGTAATGCTACTTCTTCATGTCTGTTTTCTCATCTATAAAGTAGGCATTGTAAAACCTTGTGAAAGGTTAAAGGAAAAGGATACATATTTAGTACCTGGAATGACATAAATGTTTATCAATGTCTTCTTCATTATTAATTCTGAAATCATGTATTGCTTTGTTCTCCCTTTCATCCCTGGCTCTGCATGCTTTATCCTCTGTCTATACTATAATCTCATCTTTTGAGTATATCGAAAGAGAATGATTGAAAATCCACAAGACAGCTTTGAAGAGAGAACATTTCAGTCACTTTCAAGTTCGTTTTTGGACTGTAATCATGAATCAGAAAATGATAACCCAGGGGCTAAATTTGACCTGAAGACTGTGTATGGCCCATGAGCTAAGAATAGGTTACAATGGAGAAGAAGGAAAGAAGAAAAAAAAAATAAAACAAGGAAAAACATGGGGAGGAGGAATAGGATGAAAAGAAGGGGTAAGAATATGTGAGACTGCATATCCTCAAAAAAAAAAATAAAAAACTTAAAATATTTACTATCAGGCCCTTTAAGGAAAGAAAAATCTTGTCAACTTCTCGACTATATCCTGAAGTCTTTGTGATTGGAGGCCTTTCGTTATACAGCATTGAGAATTCAGCGTAATTATCTATAAGCAAATAATAAAAACCTAGACTTGTAAATAACTGTTTATTAACAATAAAGAAATCAAAGGAAGATTAAAAGTATAACAAATCTGTGATTATTTTCAGATATTAGTAAGAATAATTCTTAGTTACCTAGAGTCTGAGTTAAAATTAAGTTTGTTTGAAATGCTGCGTAAGTTACTGGAGGGTTTCCAGCTTTGCAACCAAAAAACTCACTGCGTTACACATTATTTGAATATTACAGTAAAGAAAGTTAACATGTTTAATTAAAATGTCTGAACTGTGATATTAGTAGTTATTTATTGAGATGTTATTTCAGAGCTTTGGAGGAAATACAATTTACATCTTAGGAAATAAAACTCCAGCATGAAAGTCAAACTTCCAACTACCTCTGACTCCAGCAGAAATTTAACTTTCTTGACACATTCAATTTATTTTCGTAAATTCAGGCATATGGAAATGAGCCCAGGACTGTATTAGTCAAAATTATCAAACTGTGAGCAATAAATTTTAAAAAAATGGGAATATAATTCATAATATTGGTGGTCTTAAGAGTTCTGATGTTCACTATGTGAATATACACAGGCTGACTATTCAGTCCACAGCCCATTTTCTGGGAAATGACTTACCACATACAAGTGTGAGGCCCCTCTGGCCCTATGTGTCCCATATGATCCTGTCAACCTGGCCACAGCTCATTTAAATTGAGTCAGTCAAATTTTTGTTTTAGAATTGGGTTTCAGATACATTAATCTGTCTCTTAGCTTAAACTCTTATGGAGCTGAAGGAGGGCCACTTTCAGCACATGCATAGAGAAGCAGAAAGAAAAAAGAAATGCTAAACAAGGAAAAAATCAGAAGGTTTGTAGAACAAAGCCAAGACAGCCCATGGCATCCTGTATCTACAAAGGTCTGCATCACTGCCTTGCCAGTTACTGGCTTTTCTGTTTATTTCTCATCCCTCATGAAGGCCAGTGATCTTCCCGCTCCCTGCTTGTGTAAAATACTCTGGATCCATACGTGGTAAAACATGTTTGCTCCACAACACGACTCCCTACAGTTTCTGATTCACAGGCCTGAGGTGGGGCCTGATCATTTGTATTTCTGAAAGTTTACAGGTGATTCTGATATGTGGAGAGGTAACCACACTCTGAGAATTACTACCCTAAGGTCATGTATGTGTCTTGGATTGGAGTTAGGGGGACAAGGTGATTACATAGTTCAACAAATTAGGGGGAAACAAAGGATCTCTTGTTTTCAGTTCTAGATAATTCTAGTTCTGTGATGTTAATTGTCTTCTAGTTCTATGAGGTTAATTTTCCAATCATCGAAGTACCCCTTTGTAGACTAGTGTTTCCACTTCCTCTGTGGTAACACGGGACTTCAGGAACTAAGTGTCCCAAGCCATGACTTGCAGTGGTACCACAATCCACTCAGCCTTATGGAAGAACTCTCATTTCCAAGAACTATGAGAAATGGGGAAATAAGATGTTGGTCCCTATTTTTATTCCCAAAGAGCCATCCAATATCTGTGACACCCAAACTCAAAAACTCTACCCCATTTTCTTTCTCAGCATGGACCACTTTCACTGGAATCTTTCCCAGTCTAAAACAATCAATTTACATCACCTTGATGAGTCTAGCTTTTTAAAAACAAAGCTTCTGTTTGATATCCTGTGAGGGCAAGAGGCTAGGTTGCTGAAGAAAGATGAGAAATATCTGAATATGGAATGAAGATACTTTTACAATGCATAAGCTTCATAAAGTATAAAGTCTATCTCCCAGTCTTGAGAAAATCCACCCACAATTCCCTAACATCAGAAGTCTTTTGGCTCCAAAACTTCAGGATGCCAAGTCACCTTGGCATCAAAACTGAGTCCAGACAATGCTTATTCATTCAACAAATATTTACTGAGCACACATACTTTCAGCAGAAGACCCAGCCTTTATGAGAACTTAATCTTAAACAATTTGAGAGAGAAAGAGACTCTTTAAATACATATATATAAATTATAAATGCAAAATTAGACATAAAATATTTATTTGAAGTGAGAAAACAAATCCCAATAAAGAATACATTTTATTAAGTTGCAATCTCAAAAGCATAAAATCAGAAAAGTCACATATTTGTATTAATTAACTTTTTTATTAACTGTCAAATTAAACATTTGTCATTGGTAACAACATGTAAAATTTTCAGATTGTTGTAATATTTAGAAAAACTTCTATCGAGAGAACTGTTTGACTAGGTGTTGATGAAAAACCATTTCTATACTTACATTTTACTTCTCTAATATTTGGAAGAATTTTTTATAAATTAGCTTCTGGTTCCGAACATTTCTAACTTTGTTCTCCTCCTCTACCAACGTACTTGAGGAACTGTGGCTATAAGATTAATTCACATTTATAAAGTGACTGCCTGTACTATATTTTATGTTTCAACACAAGTTGAGTCAACACAACAGGATACAGTAATATTTGAGTAAACATTCTTGTATCAGGATGGCTAACAATTATTTAACTATACAAGGAGATAACTGAAAACCACATAAATAAATCTCTCTAAATAAACTGTATTGCTAAATCAGTTTCCTCTAAGTCAGATCCAAAAACTGTCTATAGCTAGTTAAATGCCAACTCATCACATGGGGAAGTAAGACAGAGGTGAAGATGAAGTGCAAAGACTGCAGTTTGAAAAAAATCTTCCCTTTAAAAAATAATAAAAAATTTGCCAGGCCAGGTGGTTCATGCCTACAGTCCCAGAGTTTGGGAAGCCAAGACGGGAGGATCAGTTGAGGCCAGCATTTGAGACCAGTCTAGGCAACATACTAAGGCTCTGTCTCTACACAATTAAAAATAAAAAATTTAGCCAGATGTAGGTGGCACACTTCTGTAGTCCTAGCTACTCAGGAGGCTGGGGCAGGAGAGAGGATTGCTTGAACCCAGGAGTTCAAGGTTTCCGTAAGCTGTGATCACACCACTGCACTACAACTTAGGTGACAGAGCAAAACCCTGTCTCTCTCTAAAAAAAAATATATATATATATACACACACACACACACACACACAAAAACACATATATGTATATATTTATGTAAATTTATATGCACATATATCTAGATTTAAATTATGAAAATGTTTATATGTATAGTATAAATTTACATGAATATATAAATACATGTATACATATATTTGTGTATACATGTATAAGTTTACATAAATATATGAACATTATTAGGGCCACTCCAAAGACATTGGATTGGGCTTATGCTGGTGAGGGGGCCTGAAACTATACTTCCTTTAATTCATGATAAATCTACCACTGCATCTTCTTACTAGCAAGAACAGGAGTTAACATGATTTTAGAAAAATGAGTAATATGTAAAAGGAGTATGCACTAGAATCAATAAGGTTGAATACAACTTCTGGGCTCTTGATTAACCCCTGTATGACCATGGATAATGCACTTGACTTTAGTTTTCTCATCTCTATTATGAGACTGATGGAAATAATATCTCCCAAAAGACATAATTCAAAAGAGTACAATTTTTAAACTATAGAGCATGTTATGAAATGGATGTGTCCCCCCAAAATTTATATGACAAAGCCTAATTTCCATTTTATGGTATTACAAAGAAGGGCCTTTAGGTGGTGATTAGGTCATGAGGGTGGAGCCCTCATGAAGGGATTAGTTCTCTTCTAAAAGGGACCCCAGTGAGCTCTCTCAACCCCTTTCCACCACTTGAAAACATAGCAAGGGCCAGGCACAGTGGCTCATGCCTGTAATGCCAGCACTTTGGGAGGCTGAGGCAGGCAGATCACTTGAGGTCAGGAGTTCAAGACCAGCCTGGCCAATATAATGAAACTCCGTCTCTACTAAAAATACAAAAATTAGCCGGGCATGGTGGCAGGCACCTGTAATCCTAGCTACTCAGGAGGCTGAGGCAGGAGAATCACATGAACCCCGGAGGCAGAGGTCGCAGTGAGCCGAGATCACACTACTGCACTCCAACCTGGGCAACAGAGCAACAGAGCAAGATTCCGTCTCAAAAACTAAATAAAAATAGAACACAGCAAGAAGATGGCCATCTATGCACCAGGAAGCAAGCCCTCACCAGACACTGAATCTGTGCACACTTTGATCCCAGCTTCCAGAAATGTAAGAAATAAATGTTTGTTGTTTAAACTACCAGTCTATGGTATTTTTGTTACAGCAGCCCAAGTGACTAAGACGGAGTGCTTTGTAAGTGTCCATAATTATTTTTGTTAATAGTTTAAGCACTATCATTAGCATTATTAATAGCATTAATAATCAAATTAAAGTTATAAAAATTGCTTTTGCCCTTCTGCACTCTTAGCTTCTAGTCTCTACAGTGTTTTCTCCACTGTGGCTAACCTAGATAAAATTTAAGCATAGCAAGATTACAGTCTTGCCATCTGTGGACTCCAAGTACACATTTATCCTTTTCCAGTGAGGAAAAGTTTCCCTGGTAACTTCTTTCTAAGCCCACTCCCGATAAGCAATTGGCTGAGTTTGACAGTTGTTTCTTTAGCAATCTCTGTAAACTACTAGCAATTTTTTGAATAAGACTTCTTAAAGAGGTTCATGTCTTTTTTCCTGTTCTAGGCATTGGAATGAAGTATGTTGGAACAGAATCATTTTATTATTTATATTTGTATTTTTAATAAAAATATGTAGGGATTTGCTCATATTAAGTATTCCTGTTAATGTAACTAAATGTTGCTCATGGCTGATCTCTCAGGTACTATCAATCTACTTGGGAACCTAGTAATGTTCCCAAATTTTCTAAGGAATTATAAAACACAGCATTCAGTACTTTTTATTAAATTGTATTCATATTTGTCTGAACAATTGAATTTAGATTTAAGTTTTCTCAGAATACATTGCTTAAAAATAAAGTTTTCAGAAACTTTAAATCTTAGAAAAATAATCTGGTATTTAAAATGAATACAAAACTGACAAAATCACTTAAGTGCAAAAGGATCATTTTAATGTGATTTGGGGAAGAATGAACAAAAAAAATATTTATTGAACTGTACCTTTTAATAATTCAGAGTAGATTTGAGATAATTTCATAATCACTACATTACAGCAAAACTCTCTATAGAAACACAGTAATGTTTTAAATTTATCCCCACAGTTCTCATAATTGTTTAACTAATAGGTAGAAAATGAAACCAAAGCATAAAAGTATAAAAATACAGACAATAAGCACAATGGTATTAAGGGGACCAGTTTAAGAACTTTAGGTGTTATAATGTATGACGCTGATGATAGCAATTTCTCAGGGTGCACATTTCCTAGATTATGTTTTGTCTGTCTATTGTGTACCAAGGAATTTATGATCAACTTTTCTACATATTACATTTGGCTTTTCATTCCTTCATTCATTCAACAAATACTTACTGAGTATCAACCATTTTGCAGCTGCTTTGTTAGATATTGGGTATATAAAGTTAGAATGAGAAAACAATCGTCCCGTATCTCTGGTACTGACAATTTAATGGAATATAACAGAATGTTCATATGGGATTTTGTCCTGTTTTAAAAATCATTGTGGAAGCTGAAAACTATATGCAAAACATACCAAAAAATGCATCATAAGCTTAGAGAGTCACCAGGAGTTGAGGAGAGATACATACGTATTTTTAGGGACTAATGAGAGGCACTAATCCAAGAATTTTTTCTGCCACATCCAATGCTCATTCTTGTGACAGTCTAAACACATACAAGACTGTGAGGTAAGAGAAAAAGAATACAAAAAGAAAAAAGACAAGCCCAAAAAACGTAAAAGAAAGAAAACTGTGAGACAGGAGAGCACATGGCCTTTTCAGAAGCCCAGTGTCCAAGAAGGAAGACTCCTCTTCCCTTCTCAACAGAAGCATACAGAAATGCTTCTCCTTCCAAACTCCATGGGAAATAGGAAGCTTCATGAAAATCACTTATGCAATAGTAGGATTTCTGCAAGAAAAGAAGAGTGTTTTGTTCTCTAGTTGTATACTTGTGGAACCAGCAGACTCACTAATCTGCCCCTTGGTCACCGTGTGCTGAGAAAAGAGAAGGAAGATAAGGCTAAAAGAGAGGGAAGCAGTGGGACTGCCCTTACACACTTAAAGCTGGGGCAAGCAGACACCTCAGAGGTAGCTGAGTTTGAGCTATCTTGCAGGAACTTCTCCCAAGAGGGACCCCAGCAGCAAGATGCTGTGGAATAAGGAAGGAGTTGAGGGAAGGAGGAGGAGGAGGACAATACCAAGCCAGAGCTAGATCTCCTATATCAGATAATCAAGCAGGAAACTTGACCAGGGTCCTCCTGTGCTCCATGACAGAAATGACCAGTGTGAGCTAGAGACTTCTCATCAATTAACAAGTAACCACTCCTACACCCAGTTTAGAAAGGAGAAGTTTGACTGTTCCCTCTCCTTCCTCTCCACCTGAACCTAAGAGAGGATCTAGCACCTAGAAGATAAAGGGGGCTGCGGGAAACTCTACTCCAAGCCACTGAAGACATGAAAATTCTAACTACCCTTTGAAGAGAAAAGAGAGCTTTAAATGGAGTTTGAGGCCAAAGCCATAAAATATATAAGGGTAAAGATTAAATATTGAAACAGAGCTGCTCTAATAACTGAAAGAACCTGGAATATTAAAGAGCTCATTCATGATTCCAACAGGCACAGTCAATGGCATTGCTTTTTCCAGAGTTTAGGCCAAGTCGTGAGTAAAGCTAACAGGTACAGAAATAGAGATGAGCAGATGCATTGTTTTGAAAGATAGAGGCAGGCCTGGACCCCAAAAAAGGGATCTGAACTGAAGGTACAGACTTGGAAGCTCCCAGCTCTTCAAAATAATAACATTGATAAATAATGATATTATCAAAATATAATATTATTAACAATAACAGTTAACATCTATTAATCTCCTACTACTTGACTAGTACTTTACTGAGAGTTTTATATGAATTATATAATTTAATCTTTCAGACAATCTTATGAGGTGGGTCTGAAAAACCAACCACTTTGGGCCCATTTTACTTAGAAGGAAAGTGAAAATTTTAGAAGCAGGGTCCTCATGCTTCACTTGAGTGAATATGAGGTGAATAACAGAACAGGTATCTAAAATAGTTCTGACTACAATGGCCACATGCTCAATCCAATTTATTAAACTACCTTCTTAACATTTTCTCTTTTTTTTTTTTTTTTCCTTAACTGGGTTTGTATTAGGGAAGGGAAGTGAAGGACATGAGAAATTTACTCATTTTGTTTTATTTTTTCTTCCAACTTCTATTTTAGGTTCAGGAGGTACATGTGTGGGTTTGTTATACAGGTAAATTGTGTGTCGCACGGATGTGATATACAGATTATTTCATCACCCAGCTACTAAGCGTAATACTCGATAAGTAGTTTTTCAATTCTTACTCGCCTTCCACTCTCCACCCTCATATAGACCCCAGTGCCTATTGTTCCCTTCTTAGCTGCTTTGTTAGATTGTGTATTCAACGTTTAGCTCCTACTTAGAAGTGAGAACATGTAGTATTTTGTTTTCTGTTCCTGCATTAATTCGCTTAGGATAATGGTCTCTGGCTCCACCCATGTTTCTGCAAAGGACATGATCTCATTCTTTTCTATGGATGTGTAGTATTCTATGATTTTATGTACCACATTTTCTTTATCCAGTCCATTATTGTTGGACATTTAGGTTGAATCCATGTCTTTGCTACTGCAAATAGTGCTGTAATGAACATACGCATGCTTGTGTCTTCATGGCAGAATGATTTACATTCCCTTAGCTATATAACCCATAAGGGATTGCTGGGTCAATTGTTAAGTTCTTTGAGAAATTTCCAAACTGCATTCCAGAGTGGCTGAACTAGCTTATATTCCCACCAGCAGTGTATAAGTATTCCCTTTTCTCCACAATCTTGCCAGTATCTGTTATTTTTTTACTTTTTAATCTGACTTGTCTGAGATAGTATCTCATTGTGGTTTTTGTTTGCATTTCTCCAATGATTAGTGATGTTGAGCATTTTTTCATATGCTTGCTGGCCATGTGTATGTATTCTTTTGGGAAGTATCTGTTCACATCCTTTGCCCATTTTATAATGCGGTTGCTTATCTTTTGCTTGTTTTAAGTTCCTTATAGATTCTGGACATTAGAACTTTGTTGAATGCATAGTTTGCAAATATTTTGTACCAGTCTATAGATTATCTGATCACTCTTGATAGTTTCTTTTGCTATGCAGAAGCTCTTTCATTTAATTAGGTGCTGTTTGTCAATTTTTGTTTTTGTTGCAATTGCTTTTGTCATCTTCATCGTGAACTTTTTGCCAATGTTTATGTCCAGAATAATATTTCCTAGGTTTTCTTCCAGCGTTTTTTATGGTTTTTGAATTTACATTTAAGTCTTTAATCTATCTTGAGTTGATTTTTGCATATAATGAAGGAAGGGGTCCAGTTTCTATAATCTGCATGTGGCTAGCCAGTTAGCACGGCACCATTTATTGAATAGAGAGTCCTTTCTCCATTACTTGCTTTTGTTGACTTCATTGAAAATCAGACGATTGTAGGTATGTGGCTTTATTTCTGGGTTTTCTAACCTGTTGCATTAGTCTGTGTTTGTTTTTGTACAAGTACCATGCTGTCTTGGTTACTGTAGCCTTGTAGTGTAGTTTGAAGTCAAGTAGTGTGGTACCTCTGGCTTTATTCTTTTTGCTTAGGATTGCATTGGCTATTCCAGATCCTTTTTGGCTCCATATGAATTTTAGTAGAGTTATTTCTAATTCTGTGTAAATGTCATTAGTAGTTTGCTAGAAATAGCATGAAATCTGTAAATTGCTTAGGGCAGTGTGACCATTTTAACAATATTTATTCTACCTATTCATGAGCATGAAATGTTTTTCCATTTTTTGTGTGGTCTCTGATTTCTTTTAGCAGTATTTTATAATTCTCATTGTCGAAATCTTTCACCTCACTAGTTAGCTGTATTCCTAGGAACTCTATTTTTTGTAGCTATTGTGAATGGGATTGCATTCTTGATTTGGCTCTCAGCTTGCATATTGTTGCTGTAAAGGAACGCTACTGATTTTTATATCCTGAACCTTTACTAAAGTTGTTTGTCAAGAATAGGAGTCTTTTGGAGGGTCTTTAGGTTTACTAAGTATACAGAGACAATTTAACATCCTTTTTTCTTATTTGGATAATTTTATTTTTTTGTCTTGCCTGATTGTTCTGTCTAGGACTTCCAGTACTATGTTGAATAGGAGTAGTGAGAATGGGCATCCTTGTCTTTTCTGGTTCTAAGATAAATGCTTCCAGCTTTTGCCCATTCAATAAGATGTTGGCTGAGGGTTTGTCATGGATAGTTCTTATTATTTTGAGGTATATTCCTTCAGTGCCTAGTTTGTTGAGAGTTTTTAACATGAAGGGATATAAAATTTTATAGAAAGCCTTTTCTTCATCTATTGAGATAATCACGTGATTTTGGTTTTTGTTTCTATTTATGTGGCAAATCACATTTATTGATTTTTGTATATTAAATGAACTTTGCATCCCAGGAATAAAGCCTACCTGATCATGGTGGATTATCTTTTTGATATGCTGCTGGATTTTATTTGCTAGTATTTTGTTGAGGATTTTTGTACTTATGTTCATCAAATATATTGGCCCCAAGTTTTCTTTTGTTGATGTTTTTGTGTCTTTGCCAGGTTTTGGTATCAGAATGATGCTGACCTCATAGAATGAGTTAGGAAAGAGTCCTTTCTCCTCAAATTTTTGGAATATTTTTAGTAGGATTGGCATCAGCTCTTCTTTATACATCTGGTAGAATTCAGCTGTGAATCTGTCTGGTTCAGGGCTTTTTGTGTTGGTATGCTTTTCATTACTGATTCAATTTCAGAACTTATTATTGGTCTGTTCAGGCTGTCAATTTCCTCCTGGTTCAATCTTTGGAGGTTGTATGTTTCCAGGGACTTATTAATTTCTTCTAAGTTTTCTAGTTTGTGTGCAAAGAGGTGTTTGTAACAGTAACTAAGGGTTTGTTTCTTTTTTTAATTTCTGTGGGGTTTGATAGTAATGTCCCCTTTGTCATTTCTGATAGTGTTTATTTAGATCATCTTTTTTTCAATTTAGCTCTGATGTTGGTTATTTCTTTTCTTCTAGCTAGCTTTGAGGTTGATTTGTCTTGTTTTTCTAGTTTCTCTAGGTGTGGTGTTAGGTTGTTAGTTTGAGATTGCACTTGAATTTTCTATTAACACTGTTTTAGCTGTGTCCCAGAGATTTTTTTCTTTTCTTTTCTTTTCTTTTTTTTTAGACAGAGTCTCGTTCTGTCACCCAGAATGAAATGCAGTGGTACGATCTCAGTTCACTGCAACCTTTGCCTCCTGGGTTCAAGAAATTCTCATGCCCCAGCCTCTCGAGTAGCTGGGATTACAGGCATGTGCCACCACACAGTTAATTTTTGTATTTTTAGTAGAGATGGAGTTTCACCATGTTGCCACGGCTAGTCTCAAACTCCTGGCCTCAAGTGATCTGCCCTTCTTGGCCTCCCAAACTGCTGGGATTACAGGCATGAGCCACTACACCTAGCCTATCCCAGAGATTGTTATATGTTGTATCTTTGTTTTCATTAGTTTCAAATAATGGCTTGATTTCTGCCTTCATTTAACTGTTTACCCAAAAGTCATCCAAGGGTAGGTTAATTTCAATGTAATTGTGTGATTTTGAGAGATATTCTTGGTATTGACTTCTCTTTTTATTGCACTGTGGTCCAAGAGTGTGGTTGTTATGATTTTGGGTTTTTTTAATTTGCTGAGAATTATTTTATGGGTGACTGTGTGGCCAGTTTTAGAGTATGTGCCATGTGCAAATGAGAAGGATATATATTCTATGGTTGTTTTGTGGAGTGTTCTGTAGATATGTTAGTTCCATGTGATGAAGTGTTGAATTCAGGTCCTGAATATCATTATTAGTTTTCTGTCATGATGATCTATCTAGTTCTGTCGGTGAGGTGTTGAAGTCTCCCACACTTATTGTGTGATTAACTAAGTCTCCTCATAGGCATCTAAGAACTTTTTTTAATGAATCTGGGTGCTCCAGTGTCTGGTGCATATATATTTAGAATAACGAAGTTTTCTTGTTGAATTAAACCCTTTATCATTATGTAATAACCTTCTTTGTCTTTCTTGATTGCTGTTGGTTTAAAGTCTGTTTGTCTGAAATTAGCTCCATCTCTTTACTTTGAGCACATGGGTGTCACTGCATGTGAGATGGGTCTCTTGAAGACAGCATACAATTAGGTCTTGCTTCTTTATCTAGCTTGCTACTCTATGCCTTTTAATTGGGGTATTTAGCTCATTTACATTCAAGGCTAATATTGATATGTGTGGATTTGGTCCTGTTATCAGGTTGTTAGCTGGTTGTTGTGCAGAACTGATTGTGTAGTTGCTTTATAGTGTCAATAGTCTATATACTTAAGTGTGCTTTTGTGATGGCCAGCAACAGTCTTTCATTTCCATGTTTAGCACTCCCTTAAGGACCTCTGGTAAGGCTGGTCTGGTGGTAACAAATTCTCTTAGCATTTGCTTGTCTAAAAAGAAAGTTATTTCTCTTCTGCTTATAAGGCTTAATTTGGCTGAATACAAAATCCTTGGTTAGAATTTCTACTTTTAAGAATGCTAAATGTAGGCCCTCAGTCTCCTCTGGCTTGTAGAATTTCTGCCTAAAGGTCCATTGTTAGCCTGATGGGGTTTCCTTGCAGGTGACCTGCCCCGTCTCTTTAGCTGCCTTTATTATTTTTTCTTTCACATTGACCTTGGAGAATCTGATGACTATGTGTCTTGGGGATGGTTGTCTTGGATAGTATCTCACAGGGATTCTCTACATTTCCTGAATTTGTCAAACTCTCTAGAAAAGTTGGGGAAATTTTCTTTCTGTTCCTCTCTTTGAAGGACACCAATAAGTCACACATTTGGTCTCTTTACATAATTCCATCTTTCTCAGTGGTATGGTTGATTCTTTTTACTCTTTTTTCTTTATTTTTGTCTGACTGAGTTGATTTGAAGAACAAGTGTTTGAGCTCTCAGATTCTTTCCTCACTTTGGTCTATACTGCCATTAATATTTGTGATTGTATTATGAAATTCGTGTAGTGAGTTTTTCAGCTCTATCGGATCAGTTTGGTTCTTTCTTAAAATAGCTATTTTGTATTTCAGCTCTTGCATCATCTTATCAGTTTCCTTAGATTCCTAAGATTGGGTTTTGACTCTCTCCTTAATATTGATGATCATCGTTTCTATCCAGATCCTGAATTCTATGTCTGTCATTGCAGCCATTGTAGTCTGGTTAAGAGCCATAGCCAAGGATCTAGTACAATCACCTGGAAGTAAGAAGATACACTGGCTTTTTGAGTTGCCAGAGTTCTTGTGCTGGTTCTTTCTCATCTGTGTAGCCTCGTGTTCCTTTAATCTTTGAAGTTGCTGTCCTTTGGGTGGGGTTTTTTGCTTTTATATTATTTGAGGCCCTTGAGGATTTGACTGTGGTATAAGCTAACTTCAGTTGACTGGCTTGTTTCTGATAGATTTTCGGGGGCTCAAGGCCCACCTCAACACTCCTGGGCTTCATACTCTAACCCTAGAGGACTGGTATTAGGCCCACTGCTTTGTTCTTTGGCCCCTCAAGGTTAAGCACCTGCTGCACTGGAGGGGCTGAGGTATTCTTGGTCTGCTGACAAAAACACTCCAATGGGAGGTGCCAGCCAAAGTTTTCCATTGGTGCAGTGGCAGGGCAGCAGCATCTGCACCCAAGTGTGCATGCCAACATAGCAGCAGCTGAACATTTTCAACAGTATGAAACTAAATATTATCGTCAGGACATAAATAAAGTAAAAAGAAAGACAAACTCCAAAAAACACTTAAAGCAGAGAAGCCAGAAAGATGGGTGGAAAATCAAGAGGGGTTAATTTAGATATTTTGTAAGATGAGGCTAGCATGATGATTACAGAGATATAAAAGTCTTCTTTTTTATCTCAACTATTGTTGAGAGCCCAATTTAGGCTGAAAATAATGAATTTATAATATCACATTCCTTTGCTGGTGGTTCATATGTTTTCACAGGTAAAATGCTTGTTTTCTTTACAAAATAACACTTCATTTAACAGTTCTATTTTCTATTATTTGATAACAGCTGCATAAAGAAAAGTGCATAATTGATAATTTCATCAGATGTATATAACTATATGGAAAAGGGATAGCTAGTGGATGGGTATACATGCCTTTTTAAAAACTGAACACATTTTGTAGAACACATTCTCTAAACATGATTATTTTCATGGATTGAAGAACATTCTGTGTTTACAGTTTGATACAGAAACTGAACTAAGACTGTTCTGGTTCATTTTGTAACTAAATATCCAAAGCTATTGTGTTCACTATCCCTCTTATTTTATATAGCCACACTTCATTTCACTGACATTGCTTAGGAATAAAGTGCTCAACATCAATCAATTTTTCAGGTAGCTGAAGCTTATCCACTATATGAGTGAACTGACTTTATTTTAATGAATTTGGTGGAAATCCAAAATATATCATACACTTTCAGTCCTTCTTACAGAAAGTATATTATATAAAATTTATCTTTTTCCTGATAGTCTTGAATCGTTCTTATAAACTTCAGTGTTTGCATTGCGCTACATGTAGCAATGCCCTGAGGGGCAAGTCGTGTGGAGTTGTTTACCTTTAGACATAGATCACATCATGATTGGCATAATTATTCTAAATAAAACAAAGCAAAACTAAGAATGCCATGTGCTTTGAATCCAGCCACATGTGGTTTAAAATATTGGGTCGCTCATTTAAGGTCAGGATTACTCTTTAGGTAAGTTAGTAACCACTAATAATTCTTGTTTTCCTATTAGTAACATGGGTATAGAATTAAAAGATAATATTTAATGTGTACTAATTGTCAGATACTGTACTACAGCATTGACTCCACAATGTTGAGAAATAATATAGTGAGATTAAAACTCAGACTTTGGAGTCAGACCACTTCCTATCTCTGTGTCCATATACAGATTATTTAACTTTCCATTTTCCTCATTGGTAAAAATGAGATCATAAAAATACCTTTCTTGTGGAGTTATTGTTAGAGTTGATATATTAGTTAACACTTAGAGGAGTACCAAGATTGTAGTAAGCATTGAGTAAGTGATGATGATGATGATCTCATTTTATCCTCATGGCAGTCCTGAGAGTTCGTTAATATTATGACCTCCTTACCTAGAAATAAGGAAACTAAGGCTTAGAGATATTAAGCAACTTTTGAAGGTCACAGCACTAGTAACAAAGTACCAATTCCAGACCCAAGGACTCATAGGCCACTAAGAGGACAATCCAAGACGTATTGCTCACACTGTCCGAGACGGCTTTGTTGTTCTTCAGGGTACAACCTGCACAGCTCTGTGAAACAGCCCTGCCACTAAGATTGGCTGCCTCCTTATTTCATGCAACATTTTTTGAAGGCTAACTGAAACAAAGTGTATAGAGGCAGCCAACACAGTTTCTTGCATACAGACTTAATAAATGGCAGGTGCTTTTCACCCCTTCATGCTTCAGTTTTGTTTAACCCTTTTGACTGCATCCAATCTGGTACATTCTGCACCTAACCAGAAATGAGATAATTTATCAATTCAATAATTAACTATAAGCTACTTTTAGGCCTGAAAAATATACTCTTATCTTCTTTTAGAAAAAGTTTAAGGATATTTTGAAAGATGTTTTATTCTGGGTGTCATAGGCAGCTTCCAAAACAGCCCCCACTGATCCTCACCTCCTGTTATTTATTCCCTTGGGTGATGTCTTTTTTTTTTTTTTTTTTTTTGAGTATAGGCTGAACCTAGTGACTTGCTTCTGACAAATATAATATGGCAAAAGTGATGGATGACACTTCTGAGATTGTTATAAAACTATGACTCCTTGCTTGCTTGCACTCTCTCTTGCATACTTTTACTTGCTTACCTGGGTGAAGCCAACTGCCCTGTTGTGGGCTGTCCTACGGAGAGGCACACCTGATAAAAGCTGAAGGTGGTCTCCAAACAATAGTGGCAAAGAACTAAGGCCTTCAGTCCAAGAACTTGCAAGGAACTGAATCTTGCCAACAACTACCTGAGTGTGCCTGGGAGCAGATGCAACCCAGACAAACCTTGTGATGACTACAGCCTCAAGGTTGATGAAAGCATTGTTAGTCAGAGGACCCAGCTAATCCAGGCCCAAATTCCTGGCCCATAGAAAATGCCAACTAATAAATGGTTTTTTAGGTCACTGAATTCTGGGGTAATTTGTTATGTAGCACTAGAAAAGTAATACATTAGGGCTTTTTCCACTTAGTCTCAAATCTCTGCTTGTCTTTTATATGGTTAACCAGGATCACACTACTAAAAAGAGACATAGTACCAGCAATAATTTCTAACATAACTTTTGCCACACAATATTGTCATTTTCTGATTCCTTTCTTGCCAGTCATGCTAGGCGGTGAGCTCCTCGATGGCTGAAACTGTATGTTTTATCTCTATTTTCTAAAACTACGACACTTGTTATCTACTAATTGAAATATCTGGAGCCAGAGATGAAGTACAAACTCAAAAGAAGCAAAAATGTGGGAGGATATGGGGAGAAAGAAGAAAAGACTATAATTCAAGAAGGGATTTCTAATTTTTAAATCCTAAAGAAAACAAACCAGAAGGAGAATAAAGTGTGAAATGTGACAGTAATTTTGCTTGGCACACAAGCCATTTTTAATTAGCCTAGGAGTAGTACCTTATGATAGGCAATAACCACATGTGGAAGAATTAGTGGTGGGCAAAACTCCCTCCTTGCTTTTGAGAAACATCTAGAGTTAGTTGCTAACAACCTAACCCCTCTCTAACACTTCCTGGCCTCAGAAATGAGAGCCCAGGACCAGAGCATCACATCTAGTTCTATTTCCAGACACATCATGGCAAAAGGATGGGGAAAACACCTTGACACATCACTTAGATCTGGCTGCTGGTCAACAAAACAAATTGTCTATATGGAGTCTCATGAGGAGAACTTTAAAAAGCTAATATTGCATTGCCTTAAGAAAAGCCACTTGCAGGCCAGGTGTTGTGGCTCACTTCTGTAATCACAGCACTTTGGGAGGCTGAGACAGGTGGATCACTTGAGGTCAGAGGTTCAAGAACAGACTGGCCAACATGGTGAAATGCCCATCTTTACTAAAAACACAAAAATTAGCCAGGTATGGTGGTTTGCACCTGTGGTCCCAGCTACTCAGGAGGCTGAGGCAGGAGAATCGCTTGAACCCAGGAAGCCAAGATTGCAGTGAGCCAAGATCATACCACTGTACCACTCCAGCCTGGGCGACAGAGTGAGACTCTGTCTTTAAAAAAAAAAAAAAAAAAGGCCGGGCGCAGTGGCTCAAACCTGTAATCCCAGCACTTTGGGAGGCCGAGACGGGCGGATCCCGAGGTCAGGAGATCGAGACCATCCTGGCTAACACGGTGAAACCCCGTCTTTACTAAAAAATACAAAAAAACTAGCCGGGCGAGGTGGCGGGCGCCTGTAGTCCCAGCTACTCGGGAGGCTGAGGCAGGAGAATGGCCTAAACCCGGGAGGCGGAGCTTGCAGTGAGCTGAGATCTGGCCACTGCACTCCAGCCGGGGCGACAAAGCGAGATTCCATCTCAAAAAAAAAAAAAAAAAAAAAAAAGAATACTTGCTTAGTATACTTTATCTGACCAAGTTGACCTGATCTTTGATAAGAATTCATTTTTCCCTAATTTCTTGGGATTTGGTCATAATTGAGTTTTGTATAATTACTCTAATAGCTTAACTAGTTTGTGCTTTTAAATTAATAGTAAAATTATTAGAATTATCCATATTTTTCTAGTCTATTCCTTGTTACTTATATTATCAGGGACAAAATAGGAAAGAGAAGATATCCCCAACACAGGGGATTTGGCCTCAAGTCCCAGATATCCAGCTAATCAAATGTATCCTTAGATGATATTTAACTTCTTTATGGCTTAGTTTCTTTATTAATCCAATTATTATGGAAACTGCTATAGAAATTTTGTTGAGATAAAGTGAGATGCTCAAGGTGAAAAGCCTTTGACAAGGTTAAATGAGTTGGTCAATACAAATTAAAACATAGATGTCAATCTGTATCTATTACATCCCTCCAGAAAGAACTAACCTTCTATACGAAATTTTCTTTAATTCTAGCTTCATCAGCAATCTCCTTTCCCTAGAGTTCTTCTGTACTTTTCGCATGTTTTATATTATCATGTGCTTATTTCTAATTATAATAATTTTCATTCAAGATGACAGTACGAAAGTCAAAAATATTGTAAGATAAATATCAAAGTGAACTTCCACTTGCCCATTAGCACCAAACCAAACTAAACATGTGCCCTTGTGTAATTTTTTAACATCTCCAACATCTAGAATATTCCACAACACCTACTTCCACCACCAGCAACAGTTGGCCAATGCCTTCAGAATCACATTTTTCAGGATGCCTTATACTATTATTCTAGGATATATAAAGTATTATTTCCAGGAAGTTGGAGTTTATAGAGAACCAAACCTCCCAGTTTTAGGAAAACCCATGCCTAAGACAAGGCCCCTTAAAAATAATTTTTTTTTTTAATTTTCATTTTGGTCCTAAGAAGCCCAGGTTACTCTCTCCAACTTTACCTGATATCTGATTGGAACCAGGTCGTGGTACACCCTTTCAACATGCAATTCCAGTACTTGTGCCTATAATTCTAGGTAAACATCAAGATAGACACTTTGCTTGCTACCCCCAGGCCAGTGAGGTAAGCCTTGCTGGATTAGAAAGCCCAATACCAGCATGCCTTGTTCTGCTGCTGCTGTAAGAGGAGCTCCTCTCCTCACCATTTCTCCAAAACTCATCTCCCTGGCATCTAGGGAGTTCCTCCACATTTGGCACAGGTAAACTGGTTATACACATGTCATAACATAATTCTTAGTTAATTAATATATCATCTCTATTTTTTCTTAGGTTCTCTACTCTCACTGCTCCATTGTACCAGATTCACTTTTCCTTGTCTTTGGGAGACTGCAGTAATGGGAAGGAAGGTGAAGAGGAGGCGTTCACTGTCTCCACAAGAGAACCTATCTGAGGGTCCTACCTGAACAAGAACATTATAGAGATGCTCAATCACCATGTCACCATGGGGTTGGTTACCATTGAAGTCCCTCAATTATAATCATGGTGCCCTATTCTGGAGTTATTTCTGTGGCATGAAGGCATCTGCCAATGCCTTCAAAACCACCCAAACTACCAGGGTAAGCATTCTTATTTCCCAGGGTACACCAGTTATTCCTCACCATTATTCTGAATTTTAGAGAGTATATAGTCAAGAGCCCTAAACTGTGCTCTTTTATAAGCAGGAAGCTAGTCCTAGACCAAACATCACTTTCCATCCAGCTAATGTTAAGTTTCCTCTTATGTACATGCTGTGCATGCCATTATCAAAGCACCAAACACAGCATTGTATTGAAGTTATCCCACTTTTTTGTTAAAGTGTACATTCTTTACAGACAACCATCAGATCACAGCATTTTTTTAGAGCTATATGTCTGCATATGTCTTTTGAATTGAATTGCATTAAGTCAGGGATGTGATCCTAGGAAATTCTGAATCTCTGAGTTCTCTTTGCTATATTTTATATTGTCAACATAGAAAATGTTCCTAAAAACCTCATAATAAAAATTTTAAGCAATTTTCAACATGAATTTTCTAGAACATTGAACTTATAATTGTAAAAGTTATTTCTTATTCTTTAGTGTTGCTGTCATTAAATTTTTCAAAAATATATATGTCTCAATATCAATGTATATTCATATTCTAATTCTATGACTTAAGTCAATGTTGCTTTATTCGACTACCACAATAAGATTCTGTCACTATAACAAAAAATCCAATACTTTTCATTTTAAAATAAATATGGTAGTACAAAATAGTGTTATAAAAGATTGTGGATGCTTGGATAAGCAGTGGTTAGGAAGTAGAAAAGCATCATATTTCCTATATTGATCATGATTTAAAGACATAATAAAATCTTAAAATTAAGCAACTGAGTAATTGAGTAACAGAATAGAAATTGCTTTCAGTGAAAAAGCTAGTCCATCATTTTCAGTTTTAGATCACTAATTATAGAGTATTCTTACTTACTGCTTTCTATTAGTAATAGATGGTTTCATGGTAATAAAGGCAACGTAAATTTAGCTCTTTATGATTCCTTATGACCTCTTGATTTTAAAGTTGACAAATCTCCTTAGATTATAATGTTCTGTAAAATATTCCATGTATATAGGAGTCAAATGCTATCCAATGTATTTATCTCTCCAAAATTGCCCCAAACTACCCACTGCATCACAAATACCACAAAGAACGTATAGGGGTATGATCTTTATTTTCTTTTGTATGATAGTACAATCTCACTCTCTCTAAAGTGGCAGATAATGTTGCCTTTTGTGAAAAAGCACAATATTGCAGTTCATATCATGTTTCTTCACTTATTCTACAGCATTTATTGATAGACACAATATGGCCTTTCATGGAAAATACAGTCCAATGGGCATATATTAACACTCGAGCACATTGTATTCTTGAGACTGTGTCCATTCAAGCACAATCTGGGCAACGTGAGTAGTTCTTCTTTAAGTACTCCATTTAATATAAGCCCACTGACTCATACATTTTGTAATACCCAGGTTCTCCATCAGAGCATCTAGGACCCCATGTGCTGTCACTCACAGAAGTCTGAAGTTCAACTGCAAATAACCTGAAGTAAATTATCATGATCCCAAATACTCTTGTCCATGATTACAAAAATATTTAGTTATACCACCACCTTTCATTCTTGCTCTTTCTCTCTTGAAGACTTTGGACCCTATAGTCTGGTCTACACTCCATTCATCACCATTGGCCAGCCAAATAAAATTGTTTTTCTCTTACTATGCTATAGAAGAATATTCAGAAATTAACTTGAAGGCATGCACTCAGAAATGTAACTTCCAATGATGAAAGGAGGAAAAGAAAACAGAAGTTATCTGAGAGCAAGCTATCAGAGGAATTAAAATAATATATTATACACTTCAAAGACATGGTGATTTGTCTGGAAAAGTGAGGATAAAATGGGTAATTAATCTAACAGAAATGGTGTTTATATTTCACAAGGGCAGAATGATCGCTGAAGAATAAGAAATGTGGAAGGAACCTGGAAATAAAATGGTAAGACAAGCAAATATGTAAATGGATCTGCTGTCAGACAAGATAACAGCGAAGGTAAGCTGTTAACAGATGCCATCAAGAAGCATTGTAATATGCTTGGCCTAGGAGACAATATACATATAAAATTATTTATTAGTAGTTGACAGTGATGTATGAGAACATTAACGTTTCTTTATGATTGATCACTGTTTTTATTCATTCGTATCTGATCAGAATTGTGTATTAATTAGAACTTCAGCTTTATTTAACGTAGAGAAAAAGTGTAAATTTTTCTGGGCACTCACTCTTTAGAAGAGACAAAATAACCTTGAAGTGGGACCATAAAGCATCACAATTTACAGGCTACCAGTCTCAGGAGAGCCTCTTATACAGAGTTTCTCACAAGGCAAAAAGCGTTTCTAACACCTCTTCACTTGGTTGATTCCTACTTGGTGTTGAGTATTATTCTAGGCCGCCTTTGAGCTAAATGTCCCTCCAATATACCTCCACAAATTGTATACCTCTCTTATCAGAGCAACAATTAAACCTTATTTTATTGGCTTGTATTTCCTGCTAGACTGTAACTTGGAGTGAAACTGTATTTTGCTGACTAATACAGATCCAGATCTAACAAAGTTACCAGAATATAGTAGGCAGTCAACAAATATTTATTGAAGTAATGAAAGAGCACTTAGATAGGAGTGATGACTTACAGAAGAGTCAAAAATATCTAGTTTTTAAACTAGATTTATTTTAAGAAATTTGTCATTTCTTGACAGGCACTCCTAAAGAATCTTAAAGAGGGTTGACGTTATGGCCCCTAGGAAATGTATGCCTGTTAGAAGCTTAGGCTTCTAAGAAGTAGACATCCAACCTAATTACATTTTCATTATGGTGACAAAAGAAGGCAAATATGCTAGACTCATTTCTATCCAAGCCTGATTCTCAGAGTCTAGCAGTTCATTTTATAGTGTCCATGATACCATGTTTCCTATATTTAGAATTACTTCTAATAACTGAAACCCAATAAGACAAAATTCTGCAGTGAAGATAAAATTACATTGAAAGTTCATGAGCTTTAAAGTGCCAACTGCAATACAACCCCATTGCAATTGCTTGTGACTGTACCATAACCATGTTTTATGAAGAGACAACCTATAAATAAGTTAGCATTTTGATCATTATTTGGTACATATGAACACTTTATTTTTCCCCTCTATTTTTTAATAGTTAACATATGCCTTGAATGGTAGTTTTTCAGTTATTAATAACTTCTTTTAATATAAAATTTAAAAAGATTTTTAGTCCTTGTATCTGATTATCCAAGAATTTCATTGTGGATAATTTTATTTTAAAATTTATTTTCAAGTTACAAAAATGAACATATTAATTTTAAGGAAAAAGGAAACAAGTATAATAACACACAAAATGTTATATATTACATTTAAATGTTTTAAAGAACAAACACTACTAAAATGGTTGGGATGATTTGATAGGGTATTTTTGTACTGTGGTGATTGTTTTTACTACATAGTGTAACAGTTTGATTATTTCTACAGAAACACTGAAGCTTTTTTAAATTTTGAATTATTCGAACACAAAGATCTACAAATAAGAATGTACAAAAATGTAAAAATATTTTAAAAATCAATTACATACTGAGCCTGCAGCAAATACTATGAGAACTAAACAACAATGTGATGAAGATCATTTCTTTCAGGATAACAAAAAACAATTAGTTTAACAACTAGAAAAGGAATTTTACAAGAGAGAAATTCAATTTTCCCTCATAAAAAATATTGGCAAAAAAATTCATTTAAAAATTCTTAATTTGATAAGTTATGATATCCTCTCACTCAATAATCAAGTGAACTTGATTTTTTTCAAGTTCAGAAAACTTGAAACTCTGAAAAGTTAAATGGTAAGGAGACTGGGAAGAAAATCAGAATTCAAAGTACCACTGAAAGGGCAGTGAGCTTTAACTTTTATTTTACTCTAGCATCTCCTGGCCTGGGCTCAATTCAGCAGGAAATCTGGAAATAGAATTTGATTGTAAACAGATAAAGTGCCAGGAGAATTCCTCCAGTTCTGGCTTAAGAAGCTCAAGGAGTGGAAAAGCAATCTCCCAACACTCAGAGAATGCAGGAACTCCCTTTTTCTTTCTTGTTCTCCATTCTCTCATGTCCCTGCCCCCAAGCAATCCAATAGTGGCTCAAAGACCATGGCTGAGGCAGCAATGGGAGGTACAAGAGCTGAAAACTCTAAGGGAGGAAAACTTTCATTTCCAGTCACAGGAGCTGTAATTAAAGCAAATAAGGTAATTTTTCCCCACCCTCTTTGAAATGGTTTGGCCCTGTGTCCCCACCCAAATTTCACATTGAATTGTAATCCCCACATGTCTAGGGAGGGACCTGTAATGCCACAGGTCAAGGGAGGGAGGTGATTGGATCATGGGGGTGGTTCCCCCATGCTGTTCTCATGACAGTCAGTGAGTTCACAAGAGATCTGATGATTTTATATGTGTTTGGAAGTTCCTCCTTTGGTCTTCTCTCTCACCTGCCACACCCTGTAGGAAACGCCTGCCTCCCCTTCCACCAGAATTGTAAGATTCCTGAGGCCTCCCCAGCCATGCAGAACTGTGAGTCAATTAAACCTCTTTTCTTTATAAATTACCCAGTCTCAGGCAGTTTTTTATAACAGTAAGAACATGGACTAACACACTCTTTTATTATCTTGTTGCTTTGCACCAGATGTGGAGAGAGTCACAAGAAGCATGTGGCAGAGTGGAGTAATAAAGATACAGTAAAAGGACTAACGAGGGGAGCCCCAGGAAACAGGAAAGTACAGGAAAGAGTGCCGATACAAAATCTTGAAATCTTGAAATAAAATACAATTGATATTTGAACAACAAAAGATTGAACTGCGTGAGTCCACATAGTGGATATTTTTCAATAAATACAGTCAGCCCTCTGTATTGGCAGGTTCCATATCCACAATCAAACATGAACTGAAAGTACAATATTCATGGAATGTGAAACCTGAGTATACAAAGGCAACCTTTTTGTATCTGAGTGTCCCACAGGGCTGACTGTGGAACTTGAGTATGCACAGATTTTGGTATCCACAGGGGGGTCTTAACCAATTCTCTGCAGATAGGGAGGAATGATTATAGAAAACATAAAGAAGAACCAGATGGATATTTTAGAACTAAAAGAGACAATAACAAATTTTAAAACTTTGGCTCACTAGCAGAATAGAGAGGACAAAAAAAAAAAAAAAAAAACTAATGAATTTGAAGATAGAGCAATAGAAATTATCATCGTCCCCCCCTTTTGCAAGGTTTTGCTTACCCATGGTCAACTGCAATCTGAAATATTAAATAGAAATTCCAGAAGAAATAATACACAACTTTTAAAACATGTGTGGTTCTGAGCAGCATGATGAAATCTCACACCATCCCACTTTGTCCCAATCAGGACATGAAATCATCCCTTTATCAAAGCATATCCACACTGTGTATTACATATGCCCATTAGTCTCTTAGTGGCCATATTTGTTGTCACATCAACTGTTGTGGTATAGCAGACCTTGTATTCAAGTAACCCTTATTTTACTTACTATTGTCCCCAAGGTACAAGTAGTAATGCCGGCAATTCGGATATGCAAAAGGGAAGCCATCAGGTGCTACTTTTCAGTGAAAACGTTGTTAAAAGAAAGACTTCCGTGGAATTAAATTTGAAAGAGTTTAATTGAACAATGAATGATTTACCAATTGGAAAGCATCCCAAGCCAGGGTATGCTCAGAGACTTCAGCATAGCCATGTGGTGGAAGAAGATTTAGGAACAGAAAAAGGAAAGTAACCTACCGAAATCAGAAGTAAGGTGCAGAAACACCTGGATCAGTTACTGCTCGGTGTTTACCTTATGTGAACATGGTTTCAATAGCTGGCTGCATTTGATTGGCCAAAACTCGGTGATTGGCACAAGAATAGGCTATGGTCTGTTTACATCTCCACTTTTTATAGTTCACGATGTACAGAGAACCCTTTAGGCTGAACTTAGAATATGTAAGGATGTAGCTTTAGGCTAAACTTGATTTAATAAGGTGAAAGTTTTCGATTTAATAAAGAAATCAAATAAATCATATGTCGAGATTACTAAGATCTGCGGTAAGAATGAATGTTCTATTTGTGAAATTGTAAAGAAGGAAAAGGAAATGTGCACATAGTCTACACAGTGTTTGATACTATCTGCCTTTCAAACATCCACGAGGGGTCTTGGAACATAACCCCTGAGGATAAGGGGGAACTATGGTATATGATCTGAAAAGCAGGGGGAAAATGATTGAGAAAGTTAAACAGAACCTCAGGAACCTGTGGTGTAATCATGAAAGAACTAATATTTGTGTTATTTTAGTCACAGAGACAAGAAAGAATATGTTAACGTTTAAAACTTTGAAGAAATAAGGGCTGAAAATGTGAAGAAAAGGCATTAAGCTACAGATTCAAAAAATTCAGCAAACTCAAACAGAAAAATAACAACAACAATGAAAAAATGCCCAGAGCCATCCTATTCCAACTGCTGAAAACTAGAGACAAAGAAGTATCATGAAAAAAGCCAAAGAAAAATGATGTATTACTTATAGGGAAACATTTATTCTAATGACTGCAGCTGTTTCATTGAGGCCAGAAGGAAGTGAAACGACATTTATAAAGTGCTGAAAGAAAATAATTTTCAACCCAGAATTCCATATTCAGAGAAAATGTCTTTTAGGAATTAAGATAAAATATTCTCAGATGGATAATAAACTAAAAAATGTGTTGCCAGCAGATCTGTTCTACAAGAATCATTAAAGGAACTTCTTCAGACAGAAGGAAAATAATACCCAAAAGATGCCTGTAGCATCGAGAATGAAGAACAACAGAATGTTAAGCATCTCAGTAAATATAAAAGTCTTCTTGTCTTCTGTAGTTGTTTAAAGTGTGTTTGATCTTTTAAAGCAAAAATTGTAACATTCTCTCATGCATTTTGAATGTATGTAGATATAATACATTATGGTAAATACAACTGAAGAGGGAACTATATGGTGAAAACGTAACTGGCTGTTTTATGCAGGATAAACTATAAGAAAACAAAAATAGATGTGGGAGCTACAATTACAATGTGACTGCCTGCCTACAGGAAAGTGATCTTTAAAGTCAGAAGCAAGAATTATCAGGAATAGATTTGAAGTGGTGTAAAGTGAAATTCTTAAAATAGCAAATAAATTCTCAGAATCTGATCCATACTTACCATTACAGCTTCATATCACTCTCCTTTTCCTTGTACTATATATTCTACTTATGCAAATTACCTGGAATTCTCTGTGTATTCTACACTTACATGCCTCTATGACTCTTGTATAAGTTGCTTCTTCTTGTGAGATTGACCTCCTTCCTTTCTTTCTCCACCTGGCTAATTAAATTCAGTCATCAAGATTAGCTCAGGTGTTTCCTCCTGACATAACTCCCTCCAAAGTTAGGTTTCATGACGTTCTTAAGCATTCCACATAGTTTATTACAGGGGCCATGGTGCTTAAAAATATATACTATCTGTTCATTTGCCTTCATATTTAATTAATAAAGAAATCTGTGCCCAATATAAAAATTTCAAACAAGAGAATAAAATGCATCTTACAGAAACGACAAACACAAATTTTACATGGAGTAAACATTTGCTTCATGTATCTTTGCCTCCCCCAGATGAGCGTGTGTTTACCCAGTTTTTTTTCTTTTTACTTAAATCCTTTCTCTGATGGAGCTTTTCATTCCAGTGGGTGAAAACAGATTCTATAAAATGTAAATATAATATGTTGATGCTGATAGTATCTAAGAAGAAAAATTAAACAGGATAATGGGACAAAGAAGGAGTAGGATTTATAATCATTCCAAAACAGTGTCCCTTTTGCCACATTCTGCCTTACATATTATAAATCTTGTAATGTGCAAAAACTGGAATATACTATTTAATTAGAATTTCTCTGATTATTAGTGTATGCAGTTATTTCATAGGTTAACTGACCATGCAACTGTCAGTTTACATGATTATTTCATTCAACAGACCATAAGCTCCTTGCAGCCAATAACTGCAAGTTCCATGTCCCTGGATCCTAGCATAGTACCTGGTATAAAGTAGGCTAAATGAATGTAAGAAACATTATATATGTTTGTGTGCATGGCATGTGCATGTATATGTGTGTGTGTGTATGTATGTGTACAAAGCAAAAGTTCTCTTAAATCAATGCATCATAAAAACAATTTGAAAATAAATGAATATATTTAAAATAAATTTAGATTAGTTTAAAAAATGCATTTAATATGACCTCTAATACTTCTCCTAGTTAGTTGTACCTTAGTACCATTATTAGAATGATCTTAACTAATGTATTAAATTAAATGCCCAAAGGTAAAATTACTTTTATGAATAATGTTTAATGATCCTAAATTAAACATTTAGGATGTTTAATTATCCTAATATCATAGATTTTAGGATAATTTTCAAAACATATTTCTAAAACTTAGTATTTTAAAGTCACTGTTGAATAAGCATGTGTTCTGAAATTTGGTTAATTTATTACAAATTCCTGGAACTGGAAGAATCTTAGACATCTACTTTAACTCCTTCATTTTACAAATGACAAAATTAAGAACCAGGGAAGGGACTTGCCAAGGTCTCATAGCTAATTAATGGCAGAGCCAGGATTAGAATCAATATTCTTTGACTCCTTCCTAAAGCAGTGCTCGTTCTAGCACACTACAAAACCTTTCATAGATGCAGTAAATTCTAAACTTATGAATGGATTGTACTTTAAATATTCATTTATGAATCATTTGTGGCTTGAACTGGGAATTCATTTTACCCTGGAAATAATTCTTAAAATTTTGCAGAATTTCTAATATAATACCCACATAAAGGAACTAATAGTTTTTAATTCAACAGCCTGCACAATGGGGAAGAATTAAAGTCAAAGGGAAGGCTAGTTTTACGTGAAAGTCCTTACACATCATAGATGAAGTTTCATGAACACATGTTACTAATGATTCTTGCAGTTGAAAAATGCAGGATGACTTTCTAACCAGGTATTATTGTGATTCTAGAACACTTTCTCACATTTAATATCCAACTTTGTAAGGATTAGATTATTTTTTCCCCTGTACTTAGAATATCTGCCAGATGTCTTATAGTTGCCAGCCATCCTCAGCTGTGTGCCTTCCTGACTCCAGAACTTTTCTATGGGAGCTGGAAAGACTTGCATTAAATATGACAGTTTCAACCTACTTTTGGCTTAAGTCCAACACTGACTATCCAGAGGAACTAAATGTTCTTATTATCTTAAGTAATGTAGGCCTACCCTAGATATGGCAGCAATGTGACTATCTCCCTAAACTCATAGGAAGTATGTAAGAGGGATGAAAGACCTAAGAAAAATCTGGGTATTATAAGGGAAATGGACGCTGAGTGATCAATCAATAAATGTCCACTACACCAGGAGAGAATGTTCCTTGTTCTATGAATTTTCTTCTAGACACAGGGTCATTTTCAGATTTCACAGCAGTCTTTCCTCAACACAAAATTCACAAACTACCTCCTCCTCTACAAATCTCCTTCTACCAGTCATTTTCATACCCTGAGTTTATCAGGTTTCCCATGTATACGCTATAGTTACAAAGCAGTCAGCGAAATAATTTTCTGCTTTGTAAATGAACATAAACATAATGCATATATATGTATCTGTGTCTTAGACTTGTATAATTGTATAGCTAAAGACCAACTGATTTTTAATAATCACTTTTATTGAAAAACATACAAAATTACATTAAACAAGGGCAAATCCACACATTTGATGGTTGTATACTAAAATAGCATTTTTCATGTATAGAACTGAAATTCATTAACTGAAATTCATAGCTTATCTCCCTGCAGATAAGCTCTGACTAAGCAAAGTTAAAAGAGAATAAAAAGTTGGCATTAGAGTTCAAAGAAAAGTAGAAGACTATAAAATTACATGTGATATGAAGCCTAGAATTTCTGACAGCTACATCCCTTACTTCCATCTCTCTGCAGAAAAGACAAAAGATATAGAAAGAAAAGCAAAAAGCAGACAGAATGAAGGAAGATATAAGAGGAAACTACTGCATGTGAATGATTATAATGGAAAAACTAAAACTCTGTATTAACCATGGAATATAATTTACAAAATGGCATTACTTTTATTATCATGCAGTAAATACACACACACACACACAAATAAGAATTATTCAGAGAGAAGAAATTCAAGGGAAGCTAAAGATAATAATATTCAAGTACAGTAAAACCCAGGCAAAACAAAATTAAGAAGTGCTTAATTAAAAACATTTTCACATAACTTTTAATACACATATTAAGCATTAACAGGACATCAAAGGAAGTGATTTATTTTAGGAGGATTTTCAGCAATTATGTTGAAACCAATAGTATTTTCATTAAACTGAAAATTCTGATAAACTAGTATACCTCATACACACTTAAGTATTATTTTAACCTGAATTTCAAATATATACATATATGATATATAAAAGTAGATATATGGATATATAGTTAGGATGCTTAAACAGTCTTTTCACAGAGAATAAACTCTAAAATGCAGTATTTACATTTGGAAAGTCTAAGATATTGGTATTCATCTTTTAAAAACAGTTTGAATGCCCTATCTCTGAAGACTTCTAAATGGGGTATGAGTTAAAAGTAGTCAAGCTTAAGTGAGTACATTGATGTGCTACTACAGAGAACTCCAAAGACAGTCCACTAAAGATCTAATATGCAAAAAGCTCAGCCTGGTGCTTTGGATTCATTTCTGTCTATTCTTACAGTTTCTAGTCAGACCCCAACAGCCAAAATGGTGAAGCATATTGAGAACAAGTATGCTTTTCAGGAGGCCTTGGACAATCCAGGAGATAAACCTATAGTAGTTGATTTCTCAGCCATGTGTTGCAAGCTTTACAAAATAATTGAGACTTTCATTCCCTCTCTGCAAAGTATTCCAAGATGGTGCTGCCTGAAGTAGACATGGAGGACTGTCAGGAAGTTGCTTCAGAGTGTGAAGTTAAATGCATGCCAACCTTTGAGTTTTTTTTTTTAAGGACAAAAGGTGTGTAAATTTTCTAATAAGAAAAAGCTTGAAGTCACTACTAATAAATTAACCTAGTCATGTTTTCTATTTCTTTTTTGTTTATACAGGGTCTCACTCTCACCCAGGCTGAAGTACACTGGGGCAACCATGGCTCACTGCAGCCTCCACCTCCTGGGTTCAGGTGATACTCCCACCTCAGCCTCCCAGGTAACTGGAACTACAGGCATGTGCCACCACACCTGGCTAAGTTTTTGTATTTTTTGGAGCAATGGGGTTTCTCCATGTTGCCCAGACTAGTCTCAAACTCCTGGGCTCAAGCAATCTGCCTGCCTTGGCCTCCCAAAGTGCTGGAATTATTTTGAGCCACTGCACCCAATCCTAATCATGTTTTCTGAAAACATAACCAGCCATTAGCTGCTTAAAACTTGTAATGTTTTATTTACAGGAAGTATGAACTATGGCGATCCAGCTGCCTTCTGCTTATGAATGAGAATAAAATATTAATTCTACTTCTAAGAAAATAATGTGCAATTATGTGAAAGCATTCATATAAACCAAGGGAGAAAAGTGAAAAGTAATTTTCTGTGTTGTCCCATATGTGAGTGAGGTTTCTTAGACTCATCATTTATCATCATTGCATTGCAATTTTTATTATCACAGCTATCCTTAACCAGCCCAAATATAAATTTCTGCTTCTCCTTCTAGTTGTCATTAAACATTTCCATGAAGTCTTTCTAGTCTCTCCTGAAAAGGTATGGGTCTTTCTTTTTTCTGTGTTCCCATAGCACTTTGAACACACCTCCATTATCACAGTTAAATAACTGCAGTTCAGTGCTTGTTTACATGACCATTTCCGAAGTAGGTTTTAATTTCCCAGAGAAAAATATCTTGCCAAAGTAACTTCTACTTTGGGGAGTTCAATATATACTTGTCAAATGAATGAATAATTGAAACTTTGTGCCAAAGAGTAATTTCTTCAATAAATTATATAATAGAGGTAGGAGTTAAGACACAAGACAGTTTTTCTGACCCATTTTCCATTCCCACACTCTTTCTATTACAATAGAAAAGGCCTATCACTGTCTCCTTAATACAAAAAAGGAAGTATTTCCTGCTCCTTTAAAGCCCAGTCTCTCCACTTCTACTCTATTCTCAGTTTCTCACAGAGTTTGCATTATCTCTCTGTACATTATCAATTATTCTCTTAAGCTTAATTATTCCCATATTTAAATAATGACTATAACAGTTTTCATAAGTAATGTAGGTAAACTATTTTAAAAATTAACTATTAGGTAAATATAATGGAATAAATGCTTATAAGTAAACACGTCAAATAATGTAGAATATAAAGTTATATTAAATTAAGTAATAGATATTAATTAAATATCTGGGCTATTTCCCATCTAAAAAATTATAAGTAAATATTTTTCTCAAAAAAAGTGTTCTTAAAGGAAAATTATTTTTGTCTTATTCAAAGTTATGTAAATGTTATTTATAAAACAGGGCAAAAGGTACCAGTAAATAAGAGACATATAAAGAAACTTATAAAGAGCTACCTTGGGTAAGAAAAACTGAAGGGGGAATAATTTCATATGAAAAAAAATCCTGTATGGTAAACTTTTGTCCTAAAATAAAATGACTAGGATGTTTAGGATAAAATGAAAAACCCAAGCATGTAATAAATGGATTGTGTAAGTTAATAAAATTTATAAAAAGAGGCTTCATGAAAAAAAAACTTTATGTGATCAAGTTGGCTATAATTAAAAGAAAATTATTTATAATGGTCTTTCTAGAGATTGGGCTTTGATATTTAAAATACACTAATACACTAATTGGTTAGAACTACAAAATTTTCTTAAGGTATTATCTCTTAATAAAACTACAAGAGTTTTATTGTAGGCTGGATGTGGTGGCTCACACCTGTAATCCCAGCACTGTGGGAGGCCAAGATGGGAGATCACTTGAGTCCAGGGGTTCAAGACCAGACTGGGCAACATAGTGAAACCCAATCTCTACCAAAAAAATAGAAAAACATATCCAGTATGGTGGCATGCACCTGCAGTCCCAGCTACTCTGAAGGCTGAGGTGGGAGAATCTCTAGAGCCCAGGAGATCAAGGCTGCAGTGAGCCATGATCACATCACTGCACTACAGCCCAGGCAACAGAGTGAGACCCTACGTCAAACAACAAACCAAAAAATAATTACAAGAAATTTTAATTTATTTTAACTCAGAAGTTCAACTTTTATTGCATCTTGCTGTTTTGAGCTTTCTTTCCTTTTTGAGAAGGGCTGAGATAATAACTCTCTCTTTCAACTTTTTAATCAGCTCCTATAACATTCTCCTCAGGTTCTAACTATTGCTGTAGCCTGATGCTAAAAATGTTTTATCTTAAAGGTCTAAAGCAAATGTTTTCTTCCAATATAACATCCTGTGCATTGGCTTTAAATTGTTCTGTTAAACTAAAAATTTTCACTTATGACCCAGAATACATTCTTCCTATGTCTAAGTAATTCAAATACCATTTTCATTAGTTTTTGATTTGTAGGTTATCTAAGTGGACTTCCCATAAGGGAAAGTAATCACACTGCAGAAGGTTTTTTTTTTTTTTTTTTTTTTTTTTTGCAGTGGGGGGGGGGTTCTTTGTTTTTGTTTTTTCACCTTTTGGTACCCGGACTAACAAACAGATTTTACATTTTATCAAAATTATTACTATTTAATTATTATTAAGTTTTGATTTGCTTAGGAAAACTGAGGTTTTTAAAAACTTTTTAAAATTAAGTTTATTACATCCATGTAACTTTCTTATTACTTTTATTTTTTACCTTAATTTAAAAATACTTTATTACTAAAAAATGCTAGCAATTATCTGAGCCTTCAGTGAGTTATAGTCTTTTTGCCAGTGGAGTGTCTTGCCTGGATATTGATGACAGCTGACCAATCAAATTTGTGATTGCTGAAGTTTGGCATGGCTGTGGTAATTTCTTTTTCTTTTAACTTTTATTTTAGGTTCAGGGGTACATGTGCAGGTTTGGTATAAATTTGTGTCACAGAGGTTTGTTGTACAGTTTATTTCATCACCCGGGTACTAAGCCTGGTACCCAATAGTTATTTTTTATAATCCTCTCCCTCCTCCCACCCTTCACCCTCAAGAAGGCCCCAGTGTCTGTTATTCTCTTCTTCGTATCACTGAGTTCTCATCATTTAGCTGCCACTTACAAGGGAGAACATGCAGTATTTCTGTAATTCTTTGAAAGTCCTTATGCTATTAAGTTACAGGGCTTTGATTCTTGGGTCTAAAAAGGACATCCAGTCCTGCTAAATCTTAAACAAGGGCAGTAGTTAAAGCATCATCTTCAGACTTGGGGGAAGATGGTAACCAAAACAAACTGTGTTCATGAGACACAGGGCCAAGAACTAAAAGTATTTCACCCCTCTAGGCCTAGAGACTATTGTGGAAGAGGTGGGCAAGTGAAATTGTAAGGGCCAATTTTGAGAGATAAAATTAATTCAGTTTCTTTATAAATTAAATGTTAATATTGAATGCAAACTGATGCAACACCTGCATCAGGGCCTCTGTGTCAGATTAACAAGGTTTTCTTGGAGCATTAACCTGCCTTCTTAAAAACTTATAAATGGTTACAAAAATGTTTAATGGAAGCTATATCTTATGGTCAAGATTATTTAAATTTTATAGATGTTTATAAGATTTGAGAGACAGATTTAATTGGCCTCATGCTGTCTTTGTTAGGGCTTATTGTTTGGGAAATTAAGTCTCCTCTATCAATGAGTAAAAGCTTTTTGCCTTTTTAAAATTTTTGAGTTATGATTTTTGGTAAATAAATGACTTATAGTGACCTGGAATTCTATTTTGTAATATCAAGTGTTTTAAACTTTGATATTTGACAAACTTTCCATAATCAAATTTTAAATTATGTTTTTTTGACCTAATTAACCCTTTGAGATATTAGGTCCCCCAAAGACTAAAAGAGATATATTCAGCTTATTTGATACACTAAAATCATATAGGAAGCATTGTCAAATATAAAATTATGTTTAACTTTCTTTCTTTAAGCTATAATCATCTAAATGTTATTAGTATGCATTACAAAATCATATAAAATTTCTACATTCTGATATGTCTTAGTATGTATTATCAGTAATAATTACAATTGTTATGTTAAATTGCTGTATACCACAGAGATGACCAGATTTTCTTGCCAATTGTATCTTTAACTGTGGCTGTTCTAAGACTTTTGTCATCCACAGACAATTGTTGTCTTGTTTTAATCCTCTTCAAAAGGCAGTTTATAATCAACTATAGGACTCTTGTACTCTCTGATAACTTTGAAAATTGGGTCATTGAAGTAGAAAAAACAAAACAGACAAAACAATTTCCAGGACTCTCATAGAAAGCTAATATATTCCTAAGGATTCCTGGTATGGACTAAACTAATAAAACGCTGAAATAATCTTTTAATGATTTTTTTTTTTTTTGCTTAAAGTGTTGCTGATCCTTTTCATTTTGTTTTTCAGAGTCAAGAAAACTTTTGTTTTCTTTTGAGCTGTTTGCAGCTTTTAGCAAGTGAGTAAAGGATACTCGTGTAAGAAAAATTTGGAGCATATTTCTTTCTCTTTACCTGATTTCTCCAGAATTTGGAAACTATTTGTGAATATTCTTAATTTATGGCAATATAGTTATTTGCGTAAGTGCAATAAGAATCTGTTTTCTTTAGCACAGGACCCATTTGAAGACACTGGTTATTTTACCAAGGCTTTGACTGGAATGGCATATTTTCAAATATAAAGAGACTGCTTTACATAATCAAAGGTGACTTATAAAGTCAATAAAAGCCCTTTGAGAAAACTGGCCTCATACCTTGTCTACACAGTCCCTGTACAGGGTTCCTGACCTGTGGTAAGCAAAGAATGTCACTTTCTGACAGCCTCAGGAATCCCAAGTTATCTTGTCACCTTGAGAGGAGAGCAATTTACCCAACTCATGTAAGTATTTGAAAGCACAGATAAATCTGTGGCTGGGCTCAATGCTTTGAAAAATCTGAGATTCCTTATGGAACAAACTTCCATCAAAGCCAATTTAAAAAGAGCCTATGTGGCAAATAATTTATTCTTGCTGTACTTTATTCAAATAATCAGGTCAAGTATAAAACTAAAACTTATTTCACAATAAATTGGTCCTACTATGATTTTGTCTCTAATAAATTTGGGTAATTAGAAAAAGAAAAATCATGTTTCAAAATAAACTATAGTACACCTGTTATTAGGTTCTGGCCTTGCCTAATGTTTTTTAATTTTTATTATTTTCTATAAATTGGACAGAATTCTAAAGATTTTCCTGGCTGCAAGTTCCCAGAATAATGTCTTACATTTTTTCTTTCTTTCTTTTCCTTTTTTCATTTTTCCTGATTTGAAATCACTAAAAGTTAAACTGAGAAAACTGGAACTAGACAACTTAAACTTCAGAAGAAAATAACAGCAACATATGTATATGTACAAACACACACACTTACATATATGTATGTGTATATATAGATTGTGTGTGTATATATAATATATATATATATATAAAATATACCATTTCATACCTTCCTACTGATGTATGGACTTTAGAATAATATGGCCTTTATAGGTTTTCCAGGATTGCTCTCCCTTTTTTTGTTCGTCTGTAGTTTTATTTCTCTCTTCCTCCCCATATTTTTTTTCTTTGTAGGAGGCGAAACTGCACAACCTGTTAATAATGAGCTTTTCTAATAACATGAGACCTTTCTAGAAATAAACCATCCTACCCATGAGAGATGAGACAAAACTCAAGACCACAGACTCATTTTCTTCTAAAACATTTTCTCTGAAGATTTTAAAAAGAAAAGGGGAGAGAAATTCGAAAGAAAATTTAAAAAAACATGGGAGCCCAATTCACTATGCCAAAAGGAAAAAAAATTACCTGAAAGCTGAATCATGCAAGAAGCTGCCTTTCCTTTTGTTCCTAAGCAAATATTTACAGATAAAAGGTTAAAAGTCTTCACAGGAGGCCGGGTGCGGTGGCTCATGTCTGTAATCCCAACACTTTGGGAAGTGGAGGCGGTTGAATCACCTGAAGTCAGGAGTTCGAGACCAGCCTGGCCAATACAGTGAAACCTCGTCTCCACTAAAAACACAAAAATTAGCCAGGCGTGATGTCAGGCACCTGTAATCCCAGCACTCGGGAGGCTGAGGCAGGAGAATCACTTGAACCCAGGAGGTGTAGGTTGCAGTGACCTGAGATTGCACCATTGTACTACAGCCTGGGTAACAAGAGCAAGACTTTGTCTCAAAAAAAGAAAGAAAAAATATTCACAGAAAGTTACTATGTTCACCTTATCTTATGTAAAGTGCCAATATACTGAGCCTGAGGTGAATACATAATTGACTATTCCCATACCTGTTCCTTTTCTCTTGCAACATATGAATTCAGTAATGTGACCACATTCTCCCTCTTTCTCCTCCAGCCTGCTTTTCCCCTGAAACCATCAACATCACCTATGGAGAAAGTACACACCTGTCTCCTGGGCATGTCCTCAACTTTGGCAAAATAAACTTTGAAAGTGATTGAAACCTGTCTCAGCTACTTTTTAGTTTACACCCAAATTATTTTTTTTCCTGTAAATCAACCTATTACATACAAATACAGCACAGAATTATATGGGATATGGCAACATGACTACAAGTACCTGTCACTGTCCTACCAGTTTTTCTCAGTAGATGTGGATGGTCCATTTCATACCATAGGCTTTAACAGAATCTTTGGAGAACTTCGGGACTTTCATCTACTTGGTACTAGGTGGGATATCAGTGGTCTCTGAAGGTAAAACTCCTCACAAACACTCAAAGGTCTCAAGAACGCTTAGCTGTCAAACATCTGCATTTCTCAGGAAGAGAGCACTTTATTGTGAGCAATTGTATTAGGCCATTCTTGCATTACCATAAAGAAATACCTGAGACTGGGTAATTTATAAGGAAAGAGTTTAAATTGGCTCACGATTTTGCAGGCGGTACAGGAAACATGGCATGGGGTATCTTCTTGGCTTCTGATGAAGCCTCAGGAAGTTTACAAGCATGGTGGAAGGCTAACGGGGGAGCAAGCATGTCATCTGGCCAGTGCAGGAGCAAGTGAGAGAGAGTGGGCACTTCCATACACTTTTAAATGATGAGATCTCCTGTGAACTCAGAGAGGGGATGAGCCTAAACCATTCATGAGGAATCTGCTCCCATGATCCAAACACATCCCACTAGGACCCACCTCCAGCATTAGGAATTACAATTAAACATGAGATTTGGGCAAGGGCAAATATCCAAACTATATCAGCAATCCTGAAAAATCTCCCAAATACAATTATATAGTTGATCTGACATCTATATAGAGTGTTGTAACATACTGCAATGATATAGAACCTTACCTAGGAGCTCAATGGCATCCGGGCCCTTGAGAAAAGTCATTGTCGTTAGCATTCTTGAAAACATGTCTTTTACTGGAGACCTTTGGAGGGTAAATGAGAGAAATCTAAACTGACTTGTTTAAAAAAAAACCTGTTATTGTCTCATTTAATTAAATTTCAGGATTCTAAGCGAACCACAGAAAGACTAAAATTAGCACTCTCTACCTCTCCTTTCTGCTTCTCTTTGGTCATCAGTGCATTTCACCTGACTAGAGAGTCTCCATTCGGGTGTAACTATAACCACATTGGCTCCTGGCTCATAGCCTCTCATCTTAGTCACCAGAAAGAGAAGGCTTTTCCCTCTTAATCCAGTCTTTAAAAATCTTATTGACTCAGCTTGGGTCATGTGACAACCTCATTGGACTGGGTTGAGCAGAACACTGTGACTCAGTTGGAGCAAGTGTTCACTCCTAGATCCCTGAGACAAGAAAGAAAATTCTCTCAGAATACATTTTAGAGCTAGAGAGGGCCAGACGCAGTGGCTCACACCTTTAATCCCAGCACTTTGGGAGGCCATAGGTGGAAGGATTACTTGAGATCAGGAGTTTGAGACCAGCCTGGCCAACATGGTGAAACCCATCCCTACTAAAAATACAAAAATTAGCCAGGCATGGTGCCACACACCTGTAGTCCCAGCTACTCAGGAGGCTGAGACAGCAGATCACTTGAACCTGGGAAGTGGAGGTTGTAGTGAGCCAAGATCGTACCACTGCACTACAGCCTGAATGACAGAGCAAGACTCTGTCTCAAAAAAAAAAAAAAAAAGCTAGAGAAGTATTTTCCCAAATGAGGCTATTTTTCCAAATGAGGAGGTATACTTTTCCCAAAGGAAATGAGAGCTGATTGCCAGACAAGACAATACATGTCCATTGTACTTCTAATCCTAAACTACACCAGCTGTCTGAATACTTGAGGATGCAGGATTTGGGGAATGATGGTTGAAAAATAAAAAGTCATTATCTGGGAAATACTTACATGGACATAACTGATCTTCACTGAGGCTTATCTCAGTTACTGATGTTAAATTTTAAAAAAAATCCTCTATAAGAATACATAAATTTAAATTAAAAGCAATGCAAACAATAAAATAATCAACAGTTCAACGAAGAGGATCATTCTGAGCATTTTACTGTGAGTTAGTTTAAGACAAAAGGGAAAAATAATTAAAGTCTTATACATAATTCGTATTCTCAAGCCTAAATCAAGAGGAGGCAATACAGAAATAAATAATAATGACAGAATAGAAAAGTCTTCCTGGAGATGAATGAAAAACTGGGCATAAAAGAAAATTAAACAGAAGCTCAGCTGGAAGAATTATCTCAGAATTTGAAGAAAAACATAACAAAAGGAAAATTATAGAAGGAAGGACATCAGAAAAATAAGATAGATCTGGAAGATCAAATAATAAATAATAGTTTCAGAAGCAGCGGGGACAAGAGGCAGGAGCAATTTAAAAGAAAAAAATAGAAGTTTTCAGACCAGACCAAATATTAGAGGAAATTCATGAAATAAGACTCATAACTAGACATAGTATGGTGCAATGGCTAACTTCAAGGATAAATAAATTTTAAAGACTTTCAGGAATTTTTTTTAAAGGTTACCTAGAAAGGAAAGAAAATTAGATTATATTGTCTATATATAAACTTTCCTTTTTATGTTAAGAAAAAATTCATCCATTCACCAAATATTTATTACATTCCTACTATGTGCTATTTAGGGGCTGGAGATAGAGCAGTAATCAAACTGAATAAAGTCTTGGCCATGGAACTTATTTTCTAGTGGTAATATATGAACTCCATGGGCAGAATGAGGAAAGCCTACTAGAATAGATAATTTCTGTCTAGGTGGAAAAATTTTGTCTCACTATATATAATACAGGGTATATGCAATTCATTTCCTTTTTAAAAAATTTTTTTATTTCCATAGGTTATTGGAGAACAGGTGGTGTTTGTACACGAGTAAATTCTTTAGTGGTGATTTGTGAGATTTTGGTGCACTCATCACCCGAAGAGTGTGCACTGCATCCTATTTGTAGTCTTTTATCCCTCACCCCCTTCCCACCCTCTCCCCTGAGTCTCCAAAGTCCATTGTGTCATTTTTATGCCTTTGCATCCTCATAGCTTAGCTCCCACTTATGAATGAGAACATACAATGTTTGGTTTTCCATTCTTGAGTTACTTCACTTAGAATAAGTCTCCAATTTCATCCAGGTGGCTCCAAATGCCATTGATTCATTCCTTTTTATGGCTGAGTAGTATTCTATCATATATGTATGCCACAATTTCTTTACCTACTTGTTGACTGATGGGCATTTAGGTTGGTTCCACATTTTTGCAATTTCAAGTTGTGCTGCTATAAACATGCGAGTGCAAGTATCTTTTTCATATAATTACTTGTTTTCCTCTGAGTATATATCCAGTAGTGGGATTACAAAATCAAATGGTAGTTTTAATTTTAGTTATTTAGGGAATCTCCACACTGTTTTCCATAGTGATTGTACTAGTCTACCTTCCCACCAGCAGTGTAGAAGTGTTCCCTATTCATCGCATCCACACCAACATGTATTTTTTTTTTTTTTACTATGATCATTCTTGCAGGAGTAAAGTAATATCACATTTTGGTTTTGATTTGCATTTTCCTGATCATTAGTGATGTCAAGCATTTTTTCATGTTTGTTGGCCATTTGTATATCTTGTTTTGAGAATTTTCTATTCATGTCCTTAGCCCATTTTTCGATGAGATTATTTTTTTCTTGCCAATTTGTTTGAGTCATTGTAGATTCTGGGTATTAGTCCTTTGTCAGATGTATAAATTGTGAAGATTTTCTCCTGCTCTGTGGGTTGTCTATTTACTCTGCTGACTGTTCCTTTTGCTGTGCAAAAGTTGTTTAGTTTAATTAAGTGCCAGCTATTTATCTTTGTTTTTATTGCATTTGCTTTTGGGTTCTTTGTCATGAAATCCTTGCCTAAGCTACTGTATAGAAAGGTTTTCCAATGTTATCTTTTAAAATGTTTATAGTTTCAGGTCTTAGATTTAAGTCCTTGATCCATCTTGAGTTGATTTTTGTATAAGGCGAGAGATGAGGATCCAGTTTCATTCTCCTACATATGGCTTGCCAATTGTCCCAGTACCATTTGTTGAATAGGGTGTTGTTTCCCTACTTCATGTGTTTGTTTGCTTTGTCAAAGATCAGTTGGCTGTATTTGGGCTTATTTCTGCGTTCTCTATTCTGCTCCATTGGTCTCTGTGACATTTTTATACCAGTACCGTGTTGTTTTGGTGACTATGGCTTTACAGTACAGTTTGAAATCAGGTAATGTGATGCCTTCAGATTTATTCTTTTTGTTTAGTCTTGCTTTGGCTATGTGGAATGTTCTTTGGTTCCATATGAATTTTAGGATTCCTTTTTCTAGTTCTGTGAAGAACAATGGTGGTATTTTTATGGGAATTACCTTGAATTTGTAGATTGCTTTTGGCAGTATGGTCATTTTTACAATATTGATTCTACCCGTCCATGAGCATGGGATGTGTTTCCATTTGTTTGTGTCATGCATGATTTCTTTCAGCCGTGTTTTGTAGTTTTCCTTGTAGAGGTCTTTATTCTCCTTGGTGAGATATATTTCTAAGTTTTTTGTTGTTGTTGTTCACAGCTACTGTAAAAGGGGTTGAGTTATTCATTTGATGCTCAGCTTGGTCACTGCTGGTGTATAGAAGAGCTACTGATCTGTGAACATTAATTTTGTATCCAGAGACTTTGCTGAATTATTTTTTCAGTTCTAGGAGCTTTCTGGAAGAGTCTTTAGGATTTTCTAGGTAAAAAATCATACCATCAGCAAAAAGTGGCAGTTTGACTTCCTCTTTGCCAATTTGGATGCCCTTTATTTCTTTCTCTTGTCAGATTGCTCTGGCTAGGACTTCCAGTACTATGTTGAAGAGAAGTGGTGAGAGTGGGCATCCTCGTCTTGTTCCAGTTCTCAGAGGAATGCTTTCAACTTTTCCCCATTCAGTATTATGTTGGCTATGAGTTTGTCATAGATGGCTTTTATTATATTGAGGTATGTCCCTTGTATGCCAATTTTGCTGAGAGTTTAATCATAAAGCGATGCTGGATTTTGTCAAATGCTTTTTCTGCATCTATTGAGATGATCCTGTGATTTTTGTTTTTAATTCTATTTATGCGGTGTATCACATTTATTGACTTGTGTATGTTTAAAACATCCCTGTATCCCTGGCATGAAACCCACTTGATCAAGGTGAATCATCTTTTTGATATGCTATCGGATTCGTTAGCTAGCATTTTGTTAAGGATTTTTGCATCTATGTTCGTCAGGGATACTGGTCTGTAGTTTTCTTTTTGGTTACATCTTTTCCTGGTTTTAGTATTAGGGTGATACTGGCTTCATAGAATTTGGGATGATTCCCTCTTCCTCTATCTTGTGCAATACTGTTGATAGGATTGCTACCAATTCTTCTTTGAATGTCTGGTAGAATTCTGCTGTGAATCCATCTGGTCCTGGATTTTTTTTGTTGGTAATTTTTAAATTACCATTTCAATCTCACTGCTTGTCACTGGTCTGTTAAGGGTATCTAATTCTTCCTGATTTAAGCTAGGAGGATTGTATCATTCCAGGAATTTATCCATCTCCTCTATTTGAGGTTATTTGAATTTTCTCTCTTCTTTTCTTGGTTAGTCTTGCTAATGGTCTATCAATTTTATTTATCTTTTCAAAGAATAAGCTTTTATTTCATTTATCTTGTTTATTTTTTTGTTTCAATTTCATTTAGTTCTGATCTGATCTTGCTTATTTCCTTTCTCTGCTGGGTTTGGGTTTGGTTTGTTCTTGTTTCTGTAGTTCCTTGAGATATGACCTTAGATTATCTGTTTGTGCTCTTTCAGACTTTTTAATATAGGTGTTTAGGAATATAAACTTTCCTCTTAGCACTGCCTTTTCTGTATCTCAGAGGTTTTGATAGGTTGTGTCACTATTATTTTTCAGTTCAAAGAATTTTTAAATTTTCATCTTGATTTCATTGTTGACCCAATAAAGGATGCAGTTTATTTAATTTCCATGTATTTACATGATTTTGAAGGTTCCTTTTGGAGTTTATTTCCTGTTTGACTCCACTGTGGTCTGAGAGAGTGCTGTATATAATTTTAATTTTCTTAAATTTATTGAGGTTCATTTTGTAGCCTATCATATGGTCTCTCTTGGAGAAAGTTCCATACACTGATGAATAGAATGTATATTCTGTGGTTGTTGGGTAGAATGCCTTTTGTTAAGTCCATTTGTTCCAGGATATACTTTAAATCCATTGTTTCTTTGTTGACTTTCTGTCTTGATAACCTGTCTAGTGCTGTCAGTGGAGTATTGAAGTCCCCCACTATTATTGTGTTGCTGTATATCTCATTTCTTAGGTCTAGCAGTAAGTGTTTTATAAATGTGGGAGCTCCAGTGTTAGGTGCATATATATTTAGAAATGTGATATTTTAATGTTGGACAAGGCCTTTTTATCATTATATAATGTCCCTCTTTGTCTTTTTTAACTGCTGTTGCTTTAAGGTTTGTTTTGTCTGTTGTGAGAATAGCTACTCCTGTTTGCTTTTGGTGTCTATTTGCAAGGAATGTCTTTTTCCACCCCTTTACCTTAAGTTTATGTAAGTCCTTATGCGTGAGTCTCTTGAAGCAGCAGATACTTGCTTGGTGAATTTTTATCCATTCTGCAATTCTGTATATTTTAAATGGAGCATTTAGGCCATTTATATTCGACGTTAGTATTGAGATGTGAGTTTCCATTCCATTCATCATGCTATTCGTTGCCTGTATATATACCTTAGCTTTTTTTTTTTTTTCTCAATTGCATTTTTGTTTTATAGGTCCTGTGAGATTTATGTTTTAAACAGGTTCTGTTTTGATGTGTTTCCAGGATTTGTTTCAAGGTTTAGAGGTTTTTTTAACAGCACTATAAGTGCTGGCTTGGTAGTGACAAATTCTCTCAGCATTTGATTGTCTGAAAAAGACTGTATCTTTCCTTCATTTATGAAGCTTAGTTTCACTGGATACAAAATTCTTGGCTGATAATTGTTTTGTTTGAGGAAGCCAAAGATAGGGCCCCAATCTCTTCTAGCTTATAGGGTTTCTGCTGAGAAATCTGCTGTTAATCTGATAGGTTTTTCTTTATAGGTTACCTGGTCTTTTGTCTCACAACTCTTAAGATTCTTTCTTTCGTCTTAACTTTAGATAATCTGATGATAATGTGACTAGGTGATGATCTTTTTGTGATGAATTTCCCAGGTGTTCTTTGAGTTTCTTGTATTTGGATATCTAGGTCTCTAGCAAGGTCAGGGAAGTTTCCCTCGATTATTCTCCCAAATATGTTTTCCAAACTTTTAGATTTGTCTTCTTCCTCAGGAATGCCAATTATTCTTAGATTTGGTTATTTAACGTAATCCCAGACTTCTTGGAGACTTTGTTCATACTTTTTCTTTCTTTTTTTTTTTTTTGTCTTAGTTGGGATTGGGTTAATTCAAAAACCTTGTCTTTGAGCTCTGAAGTTCTTTCATCTGCTTGTTCAATTCTATTGCTGAGACTTTCCAGAGCATTTTGCATTTCTATAAGTGTGTCCATTGTTTCCTGAAGTTTTTATTTTTAATTATGCTATCTATTTCATTGAAAATTTCTCCCCTCATTTCCTGTATCATTTCTTGGACTTCCTTAAATTGTGCTTCGCCTTTCTCTGGACCTCCCTGATTAGCTTAATAACGAATCTTCTGAATTCTTTTTCAGGTAATTCAGGGATTTCTTCTTGTTTTGGATCCATTGCTGGTGAGCTAGGGTGATTTTTGAGGGGTGTTAAAGAACCTTGTTTTGTCATATTACCAGAGTTGGTTTTCTGATTCTCATTTGGGTAGGCTCTGTCATAGGGAAGGCCTAGGGCTCAAGGCCATGGTTCAGATTCTTTTGTCCCACGGAGTGTTCCCTTGATGTCGTGCTTTCCCCCTTTTCCTAGGGATGTGGCTTCCTGAGAGCCGAGATGTAATGATTGTTATCTCTTCTGGATCTAACCACCCAGCAAGTCTACCAGGCTCTGGGCTGGTACTGGGGGTTGTCTGAACAGAATCGTGTGATATGAACTGTCTTTGGGTCTCTCAGTCACAGATACCAGCCAGCACAGTATTTGGGGTGTCTCCCGGGTCCTGCAGGAGCAATCTGCTTCCTTCAGATGGTCTATCAATTCTCTCAGCTTTCCTGATTTATTCCTACAGTCATTCTGGAGCAAAAGTTCATAATGCAAGCCTCCACACTCTGCTCTTTCCATCCAAGTGGGAGCTACCGTCTAGTCCTGCCTCCCATCCACCATTCTCTCTCCAGCTACCTGAATTAAGTTCTGTGTGGCTGGAGATGCCTCACAATCATGGCAGAAGGTGAAAGGCTTATCTCACATGGTGGCAGACAAAAGAAGAGAGCTCATTTTCTTTCGTGATACTCATTGTATCACAATGAGTAGGTTAGGTTAGGTTCAGCTAGAAGAGTAAATTAACAGAGGCTCATATTTCTTTCATATATAAGTCCACAGCTAGGCAGTTCATGGGCATTACAGCATCTCAGCTGCATAGCCTTCAGAGATCCAGGCTCCTCCAACCCTACACATTTACCCTGTACTTTCCCTCCCATGACACACACACACACACACACACACACACACACCCCTGATTAGGATTTGGGGAATCCCAGGAATCAGCATTTTAACAGGTATTGCAGGAAATCCTAAAACATGTAGTTTGTAACCCACTCTGAGAAATTCTGATGTAGAATTAGGAAAAGGGTGATAAAGTGACTCTCACAGAATTGGTAATGAGAGGAAATAAAATTACTTCCAGGATTTAAACTATGCAATCAATGAATAATTGTTAAGAGCAGAGGTATGCAACATTACCTTAAAGAAACTCAGACCACCCAACAAAAACCTGACTTTTGAATATTTTATCATCTAAAGACACTATAAATGTGAAAGTGGATGGTGCAGAGTGAATCCATAGCCACAGTGGATTACTAAGGTACTATTAAGCTGTGGCTACTTATATCAAAGGCTGTATGTGAGATGATTTTCAACTTGGGGAACTGAGCAAAAATAAATTTTGGCTTCCACAGTCTCATCTCCGTTTCCTTCTGAAAGGAAAAAGAAAAGAAAAAGGAAAATCCTGGGACAATGTATCATAAAGCCAGGTAAGAAACGGTTAACATTATTTTGTAACATCAATTATTTTACTTTTCCTTAACATAAGTGGAAAATTGAGTAGATTGTTCCTGGTTACGAAGTGTGTTTTGAAAAATTCTACCTACTGGTTCTGGTAGAAAATAGATGTGTTTCTGCCTAAATAACCCAAATTAAGGAGAACTCCACAGACCTATACTACCACTCCCTGAACATTTTCCTTTATCTCTTCTTTTTACTGCATCCTATCCTCTTAAACTGCTATTTAATTTCCAAGTGAATTCTTCCACAGCTTCAAATCACTCAAGCAATCTCCCACTGTACTAAGGGATTCTTAGCATCAAATAGTTTCAGACTGTGACAGGGTATTTATTAAAATCATGAAGTCTGTGCTTTGCCAAGGAGACCTAAGACTGAGTAAGTCTCTTCAACTTTCGGAATGTAGTTTTTGTCATTTGAAAACTGACTTCCATTGAAGATTTATTTTCTAAGATCCCAGTGAAATTTTAAGTGTATAATCATAATCCAAACATTACCAGGATTCTTTCTACAGTGGTAGATTTTAAGGGAAGCAATTTGGCAAGTTGTACACAACCTTTCCCCAGCCCCACATTGTATGTACTTAAGAAAGTCTACCTATGATTCACTTTATTACCCAGTCGGGGGGATTCTGAATGATCCATTTTACTGCACAATTAGGGGGCTGTGAACCTGCATTTTAGCACTTCAGAGAATCATGGCGCCTGCTGAGAGAGAGGATAGAGAGAGGAGAGAGAGAAAAACTGCGACATATATCCATCAGGCTGCTTTGCTTTCTAAGCTAACTGCTGAATATCCTGTGGGGCCAGGCAGAAAAACCGTATTTTCTTGTCTTTTCAAATTTCCTTAAACCAAAGGCTGGACTCCAAATAATTTCGTTTGGAACTAAACAGCTCATCCCTTCTGAGTACGAAAACATGACTCCGCCTCGCCGTAGACCGGAGGAGGGAGAAGCAGCGCCAGGGAAACCCGAGCCTGTCTCACCGAGGCGGTCCCAGGCCAGCCCATCCCACCCCAGCCCGCGCCAGCTACCGGAGCTCCGGAATGCTGCCGAGCCTCCTCGGCCCCAGCCGACTCAGTCCCGAGGCCGGCTTGCGGCATCACGTGACCTGCTGCGCGGCCAATCCGCGCAGCCCTCTATGCTATTCAAATCGGCGGCGGGGCCAACGGTTGTGCCGAGACTCGCCACTACCCGGGCCGCTGGGCCTGAGTGTCGCCTTCGCCGCCATGGACACCACCAGGCGCTGACAGACCTATGGAGAATCGGGGTGTGCCTCCCGGGCCTTATCGGGCCACCAAGCTGGTAAGACAGCTCGGATAGACGGGACCGGTCAGCGGGCTGACGGCAGTCACCACTGTTCGCAGGTTTACCTCGGTCGGAGGGATGAGTCCCAGGAGCCCTAGGTTCAGTGAAAACGCTGGCGAGGAGAAGTAACGGGTATGCCACCTTTGCCAGACTCACCGCTCCCTCTGTTTTGAGGATCTGGGTCTCAGGTCCGAAAGGAAGCGCCGCGCGTAGACCGCACCAGACTGGCTTTGAGGAGCAAGTCCTGTGCCCTGGGGGCGTCTTAGAATATTCCGATTTAGCCGCTCACCCCGTCTGATTTTCTACCCGCCTCACAATTACGGAGCAATTGGGAATGAGCGCCAAAGCTTTGTGGGGTTAGGTTGTGGGCAAGCCCGAATGTGACAATTTTGTTTATTGAACCCATAGAATTTAAAGCAGGATGTACCGGCCGAATAGCACTAGGAGAACAGCTGCCTGTTTCAAAACGGTATTTCTGAGTACCCGTCAGTAACCACTGCTGGCGGCTCCTGAATTTGCATGTATAGCACTCCTAACGCGTTTCGTGCCGTTGGGTCTTCGGTTCTATGGGATACTGTGGTACTGGTTATGTGACGTTAGGGGAGTCCCCTACCTTCTGCGAGCCTGTTTCCACACTGGTAAAGGTTACTAATACATGCTCGCCTTAAGGGGTTTCCCAGGAGGATGCTGTTTTTGAAAGTGTGTTGTGATCTGCAGAATAACAAGCACTTTCCTCTTAGGAATGCCCTTCAGGCGAGCATGTATTATTAGCCCTACTTTACCAGTGTGCACACTGAGGCTCACAGACGTTACATGCCTTCTAAAGTCACATCAACAGAAAATGGCAGAGGTAGAATTCAGATCTTCCTGGTCTGGCAATCTCACATGGATTCTGCTACTTAGGAAGTTATTTGCCATATTTATCAATATGAAAGGGTAGAATTTAGGATAGGAAGGAACCTCAATCAGGTAGTCCTGCCACATAATTTAAAAACCCATTAGATGAAAGTAGTATAAACACGCTGAAAAAGAAAACATGCACTGAATGCTTACTAGTACTTCACATATATTACATCTTGTTATCATTCCAATAAGCCCATTCGTTAGGTCCTTTTGTCCCTGTTTTGTGGTTAAGGAGATTGAGGCATAGAGACTGAAGATAGGCCCAAAATGTCATAAACAACAGTGGCAGAGCTAGAACTGGGAAACTAACCCTAGTAGTCTTAACTCCAGAGCCTGTTCTTAAAACCACTACCCTGTACTACATCTCAGGAAAGCCATTCTGTAATCTCCCTTAGTACAGAGACCCTTTCTGTCATTTTTATTACTGTATCCTCAGGCCAGTACAGAGTGAGCAGCTCAATATCAGTTTCTTGGATAAATAAATATATAAAGTGGGAAAGTGTGGAAAGAAAACAATATAATCATCAAGTTTTCAGCCCTTAAATTCTGTCTTGTGGTATGGGGGCCACATAGGTTAGAAAAGCAGTAACATAGCTAGTAGTGGCATAATGGGTTGCAAATTAGATTTGACCGCTAACGTAGGATTTTTCTATTAAAAAGTGATGTGTTTATTCTATACCAACATCACCTCCATGCTCCACCATTAGAGCGGTCATCAATGATTTGAGGACAGTTTAAAAAATATATCTTTGCAAAATGTACATGTCACAGGGTCATTAAATATGCAATGGACTTTCAACTTACTTAATGTATCCCATCTGTTCTATGTTCATTACAGGAATCTTCACAAAAGAGATGCTATAGTAAATACATAAGCCATTCTTCATGTTAAAGATACTTCACCAGTAAAACTATTGCCTGCCATAAGTTTTGTTTGGCCAGCACAGTAGTTGAGAGTACAGGTTCTAGAGTCAGTCACACCTGGATTTGAATGCCTACCTTCATCACCTAGCTGTGTGACCTTGGTCATTTTATTAATCTCTCTGCTTTATTTTCCTTATGTGAAAAATGAGAAATTAATAGTACCTTTTCATAGAATTGTGATAATTAAAGTGAAATAATGAATGTGAAGCACAGTGCTACCAACATTAATATTAATTGAGGTAAAAAACAAGGATGAATGTTTTCTATATTGATTGTAGTTCTTCCTTATTTCTAGGTTTCTTAAACAAACTGATAAGTCAATGAAGTGCTTCTAATAAAAAAACTATTACATAAAAATATTACTACAGCACTAGAATTAATAAAAAGAAAGCAGTGTAAGATGTACTTTCTTTTTTTTTTTTTTTTTTTTTTGAGACAGTTTTGCTCTTGTTGCCTAGGCTGGAGTGGAATGATGCGATCTCAGCTCACTGCAACCTCCACCTCCCAGGTTCAAGCGATTCTCCTGCCTCAGCCTCCCGAGTAGCTGGAACTTTAGGCATGCGCCACCATTCCTGGCTAATTTTGTATTTTTAGTAGAGATGGGTTTTCACCATGTTGGTCAGGCTGGTCTCGAACTCCCAACTTCTGGTGAGCCACCGCACCCGGCCAGATATAAAATTTTATGTGGCACAAATAAGATGAATGATTCTTCAAGAATTTTTATGATGTAATCAGATGTGAATTAAAGAATTATCTTTACCTAATGTACTTCAAATCAATATGAGATTTAATTTTTCTTCAAATTTTTAAAAATATTTTCCTTCTTTTTACAGTGGAATGAAGTTACCACATCTTTTCGAGCAGGAATGCCTCTAAGAAAACACAGACAGCACTTTAAAAAATATGGTAATTGTTTCACAGCAGGAGAAGCAGTGGATTGGCTTTATGATCTATTAAGAAATAATAGCAATTTTGGTCCTGAAGTTACAAGGCAACAGACTATCCAACTGTTGAGGAAATTTCTTAAGAATCATGTAATTGAAGATATCAAAGGGAGGTGGGGATCAGAAAATGTTGATGATAACAACCAGCTCTTCAGGTAATGAACAGATATGTAACTGTAAAACTGAATTACTGTAGTTTTATCTCTACTTATATTTTTACTATAACAGCAGCTTCTTCAAAGAAGTAATATTTCTTTGGAAAACTATTAATGCTCTCAGTTCAATTAAAATCATTTAGAAAAATTGTAATGTGAAAGTTAATTGCTACAAAATTTAAAGTTTTTAAGTGTTAGCATATATAATAAAGTAGGGAATTGGAAGGGAAATAGTGAGATATTATCACTTCTGCATATTCTGAACACTTTATAACGTTTTAAGGACATATTACTGACCTTAGTTGCATAGTTTCTAGATTTATAAGTTCACAGATCCTTCCCTTCAAACATTTAATTTAAGAATACATGTAATAGAGTAATAGCAAATCTTACATAACAAATAGCAGGGCCAGGTGAGGTGGCTTATGCCTGTAATCCCAGCACTTTGGGAGGCTGAGGTGTGCGGATCAACTTGAGGCTAGGAGTTGAGACCAGCCTGGCTAACATGGTGAAACCCCGTCTCTACTAAAAATACAAAAAATGAGTTGGGTGTGGTGGTGCACACCGGCGACTGAGGCACGAGAAGTGCTTGAGCCTGGGAGGTAAGAGGTTGCAGTGAGTTGAGATTGCACCACTGCACTGCAGCTTGGGCAACAGAGCAAGACTCTCTCAAAAAATAACAATGATAACAGAAGAATACCACAGGTTAAAGAGAATATTTATTAAGCAGTTAAGATATAACAGAAACTCCATTTGATGATTTACATATGTGTTCCTACTTAATTGCGTAGTAGCCAAGCAGGGTAGGTATTAACCCCTTTTAACAGATGGGGAAACTGAGACCATGCTTCAACAAATCTTGTTCTGTCTGCCTGAAATGTTTTTCCACTGTACACATTTGTCAGGCTAGTAAACTTATACATTTATTTTAATCTCAGCTCTTTCATAACCTCTTCTGTGGAGCTTTTCTGACTCCCACAGGTCAGCATAATTGCTTTTTCTCTTATGACTTACGGTTCTTTGTTATATAGCCATTAAAGTAGGCCTGTGGAATCTAATGTCCATGGTTTTTTTTTTCCTACAACATTAGGTACTTTTCAAATGAAATGTCTAAGAATTTATTGTTTCCTATGTACCAAAAATGGTTTATGTCGTACAAGTAAACTACAATAACAATCATGAATAATCCATTTTGTACAGCACTCTACAAATCTTTCCTGTCTTAACTACTGCTCAGTTATCTTTGTGGGCTCCTTTACTGCTGCTCATCCTTTAACTTGCCCATCTTCAAGTTCCTGCCCTTGTCTTTACTTCATCTTCTCCCTAGGCAATCTCATGCCATGTCTTCACCTACTTTTCTTAAGACTTTCAGGCCTCTCCTGAAATATCTCTCCTGAGCCTTCGGCCCATTTTTTTCAACTGCCTCCTGGAAAGGCACTTCAAATATACCATATAGAAAAATGACTATCACCCCCTAACCTAAATTTTGTCTTCTTAGGTTTCCTATCTGAATAAATGGCATTGCCTTCCCTCTAGTTGCCTTGATTCTTTCCCTTTCTTCTCCTTTAAATATGATTTAGTCTATTGTGCTGCCTGAGTAGTTCTCTGATCTTTGCACATCTCTCTCCAAGATGAATCTTCTTTTTGTTAGGCTATAATTCTTACCTGGATTTCTCTTTATTTGTTTTGTTTTTGTTTTACTTGGATTTCTGCATAAATCCTCAACTAGTCTCTCTGCCCCTAGTCTTTTCTGCCTCCCGGGCTCAAACGATCCTCCCACTTCAGCCTCCCAAGTAGCAGGGACTACAGGCGCACACCACCATGCCCAGCTAAGTTTTGCATTTTTTGTGAACATGGGGTTTCACTGTGTTTCCCAGACTGGTCTCAAACTCCTGACCTCAAGCAATCCACCCACCTTGGCCTTCCAAAGTGCTGGGATTACAGGCATGAGCCACCACGCCTGGCCTCTCCTAGTCTTTTATGATGGTAACAAAACTATAAAGTATGTAAAAATAAAGTTTACCAAAAATGTGTAAGACCTTATTGGAGAAAAGTATTAAATTGTATTAAATAGAATAAATGGAGAAAGATACCCTGTTCATGAATGAAAATACTTAGTATCATGTATATACAAGTCAATTCCTCCCAAAATGAAATAGAAATTCAGTGCATTTTCATTCAAAACTTCAATATAGTTTCTTTGTGGAACTTAATAAGCAGATTCTAAAAGACATTTGGTAAAAGTCTAAGAGAATTTTGAAGACCAAGGTCACACTTCTGAGGTCTTCAAACTTTTGAGATCACTACAAACTTTTTGAATAAATTTGATGTATGAGGCCAGGCAGGGTGGCTCACACCTGTAATCCCAGCACTTTTGGAGGCTGAGGCAGGAGTGTCACTTGAATCCAGGGATTCGAGACCAGTCTGGACAACATAGGGAGACCCTGTCTCTACAAAAAAAAAAAAAAAAAATTAGGCATGGTGGCACATGCCTGGTGCCTGTTGACTCATCTGCTTGGGAGGCTGAGCCTAGGAGATTGAGACTGTAGTCAGCCATGATCATACTACTGCACTCCATCCTGGGTGACAGAGAAGAAAAAAAAAAAGATGTAAAAGATACAATAAAGTGAAAAAACACCAAACCACATATTATTTATATACATTTATTAAAAATATAAAAGCATGGAAAAGAAATACAACTATAGGCTTATTTTCTGAAACTATAAGTTTATATTTTACTCTCAGGAAGAGGGGGATATGAGTGAGCAAAGAATTTCAGTTTTTTAGAAAAAGGAGTTATTTACACTCCCACCAACAGTGTATAAACATTCCATTTTGTCTGCAACCTTGCCAGCACCTGTTTTTTTTTATTTTTTAATAGTAACCATTCTGACTGGTGTGAGATGGTATCTCATTATGGTTTTGATTTGCATTTCTCCAATAATCAGTAATATTGAACTTTTTTCATATGCTTGTTGGCCACATATATGTCTTCTTTTGAAAAGTGTCAGTTCTTGTCCTTTGCCCCCTTTTCAATGAAGTTGTTTGTAAATTTTTTTAAGTTCCTTGTAAATGCTGGATACTAGAGCTTTGTCAGATTCATAGTTTGCAAAATTTTTCTCCCATTCCATAGGTTGTTTGTTGACTCCATTGATAGTTTCTTTTTCTGTGTAGCTCTTTCATTTAATTACATCCCATCTGTCAGTTTTTGCTTTTGTTGCAGTTGCTTTCGGCATCTTCATCATGAAATCTTTGCCCATTCCAGTGTCTAGAATGAGATTGCCTAGGTTTTCTTCCAGGTTTTTTATAGTTTTGGGTTTTACACTTAAGTCTTTAATCCATCTTGAGTTAATTTTTGTATGTGGTGTAATGAAGGGGTCCCATTTCAATCTTCTGCATGTGACTAACCTGTTATCCCAGCACCATTTGTTAAATAGGAAATTGTTTCCCCCGTTGCTTGTTTTTGTCAGCTTTGCTGAAGATTGGATGGTTGTAGGTGCATGGTCTTATTTCCGGGCTCTCTATTGTGTTTCATTAGTCTATGTGTTGGTTTTTATACCAGTACTATTTTGTTTTGCTTACTGCAGCCCTATAGTATGGTTTGAAGTCTGGGAGCATGATGCTTCCAGCTTTGCTCTTTTTCCTTAGGATAGCCTTGGCTATTTGGGCTCTTTTTTTGGTTCCATATGAATTGTGGACAACGGTATAGTGATTCATTAAAATCCTAAAACCAGAACTACCATTTAACTTAGCAATCCCATTACTAGGTATATACCCAAAGGAATATAAATCATTCTGTCATGAAGACACATGTACACATATGTTCAGTGCAGAACTATTCACAATAGCAAAGACAAAGAGTCAACCTGAATGTCCATCAGTGGTATACTGGATAAAGAAAATGTGTACATATACACCATGGAATACTATGCAGCCATAGAAAAGAATGAGATAATGTACTTTGCAGGAACATAGATGGAGGTGGAGGCAAACTAACTAAGGAACAGAAAACTAAATACCACATGCTCTCACTTACAAGTAGGAGCTAACTGATGAGAACACATGGACACATAGAGGGGAACAATAGACACTGGGGCCTATTGGATGATGGAAGGTATGAGGAGGGATAGGATCAGGAAAAATGACTAATGAGTACTCGACTTAATATGTGGGTGATGAAATAATCTGTACAACAAACCTCCACAACACAAGTTTACCTATGTAAGAAACCTGCACATGTACCCCTGAACTTAAAAGTTAAAAAAAATAATAAAGGAGAAGTCGCAAAATGTCAACAATTACATTGGTTGCCAGTTACATACATGGGTATTGTTTTATTATATCTTTGAAATATTTTATATTAAAATAAAAGGAGGCCAAAATATTACAATCAAAAGAAGCAACAGAAACTAAGTTCCACAGTGTAGGACAAGCACAAACAAAAGGGGGAATATACAAACTGGATAACTCATCAAAGAAATTTAGAAAATGTAGCACTCTAGAGCCATTTTTTGTGTAAGCAATACCCCTCTACCAGAATTGACCCTAGTAATAACCCTGAATTATCCAGAAATAAAGTTAAAATATGCACAATATACTAAAGAAAGAAGAAACCTATTTTTTTAAAGATTTAATGGGAAAATTTATTTGTCTAGAATCTTTATTACTTGGTAGTATTAATAAATCAGGCTCTTATGTGAATTTTAAAATAAATAGACTCTAAAAGTTTGTTTTTAATCTCACCTTATTTAATTGCTTATTATTTTTAAACCAGATTTCCTGCAACTTCACCACTTAAAACTCCACCACGAAGGCATCCAGAGTTGCGAAGAAACAACATAGAGAACTTTTCCAAAGATAGAGATAGTATTTTTAAATTACGAAACTTATCTCGTAGAACTCCTAAAAAGCATGGATTACATTTATCTCAGGTAACACATCCTTTTACTAATTACTAGTTTAAATATGATTATGGTGTACTCAATAATAGAATCATTAAAAGTAAATGATTCTTTAATATTTAAATCCAGAACTGAAACCTCCTAACCTACATTACATTCTGAAAATGTATGTATAAAATTGTTTGTGACCCATAGAAAGAATAACAAAAATGGTAGTGAGACATAATTGAAAACAATAGTTATATAATTTAAGTGTGTTTTGGTTTAAATTGATTTGAGGGTGCTAGGGACAACTGCAAAATTAAAAACCCCATTACCGTGTTACATTATTTCTTTGGGAGACACTTTATAGCTCCACAATGGACTGATAGTAATAGAATTATTGTTGCTTTCAGTATTTAAAAATTTGAGCATACCAGATTAAACCAAAATAATCCTTTTTTCAGGAAAAGGCCGAGAAAATAAAGCATGAAATAATCAATGAAGATCAAGAAAATGCAGCTGATAATAGAGAACTAAGCCAGGAAGATGTTGAAGAAGTTTGGAAATATGTTATTCTGATCTAGTAAGATAAAATTAAGCTTTAATGAAGTTCCTGAAGTGTTCTGATTATTATTTTGACATTTACATCAAAATATGCAAATGAATCAGAACAGATTAATTATCAAAGGTTAGAATGCAACCTGTATATGTGTTTTTAAATAAATACCCTTGTTATAGCTTAATAGAGTAGAAATTGAATGCTTTGGTATGATTCACCTTTTCTTTGAATCAACATTGTGGCCATAGTTTATGATATATATTGTAATCCTTTTAAGATTACTGAGATAAATACATTTGAAAGGGGATACTAAATATAAGTCTTTAGAAGTTAAGAAAAATAAAATATTCTGGTGGCTTTGTTTACTAGTCATATTCATTCATATGTATAATCTATCCTATTTACAAAGACAAAAAGTTAATATTCTTTCTTCTATTTAGCCTGCAAACCATTTTAGGTGTGCCATCCCTAGAAGAAGTCATAAATCCAAAACAAGTAATTCCCCAATATATAATGTACAACATGGCTAATACAAGTAAACATGGAGTAGTTATACTACAAAACAAATCAGGTTGGTATTAATAAAATAATTGGAACTTTTAAAAACTTGCCAACAAGGTTGCAAGTAGTGTAAAGAGAGACCCAAATGTTGAAAGTAGAATACTTTCATGGAGCATCAGAGGGGCTATCATAAGTGCTTTAGTAATAACAGTGGAGTAATTTATAAGTGAGTATTATTCATGCTATTATAAGAAATATTTTATCTGCTAAGATAGATTTATGCATGGTATTAAAAAAATGACAAACATCCAAAAAGTATACAAGTATAGAAAAGTTTTGATTAAGCACATTTTTGTTGAGGGCTTCCAACATGTCAGACATTGTGCTAAAGTTTAATGATAAGATAGAAATGGTCCATACGCTCATGAGGCTTACATGAGTAGTTATGTACAAATTAACAGGAGTCAAACATATATACAAAACTGTAATAACACAACAAAATAAGCTCAGACTTTAAAGATGAGGACTCTAGAGGGACTGGCTTTTTTGTTTTATTTATTTATATAGTTGATTGATTTCAGATTTAGATACAAAAATCAGGGAAATAATTCAAGCTAGATAGATGTATTAGAAAACTTAGATTATGAGAAAGGTATCAATAAATCTCTCAAAATTGTAGCTAATGTTTTTGTGCTAAGTTTCTGGCTGTGGAATTAACTGACATATATTACTTTGATTTTCTTTTTATGGGCAAGAACTTTGAGTTTTTAATTGTAGGAGCAAAAGGTAAATGTTAAAACTGATGAGTTTGCTATGTGGCTTATGCATGTGGCTGTAGACCAGTCCCTTCTTCCATTATCTAAAATAACATGGTTAACAGTATATGCCCTCATTTAAGATTTCTATTCTTTGTAACCCTGTGTAAAAAAAGTGCTAGATTTCTATGGAACATATTTTATTCAGTAGCACTTGAAAGATTTTAAGCAAACTTCACTATAAAAGGAGCATAATAACGACATACAGTTCATTTCAATCATAGGTCTCACCCAAATCATTAATATTCAAATAGCATAGCAATAGGCAGAATAGAAACAAGGATGAAGAAAAGGTAGTGATAGTAGATAAAAATAAATGTGGAATTTATATCTAAACACTCCCTCAAAATAATTAATCCTCAATTTGGCAGTATTTAATTGTTATATGTAATATGGATCAAACTCAGAATCTCTATAATTTTTTCAGACTTTTTCTATTTTAAAATATTGACTTGATCCTGTGTCTTATTAAACCTATAATACTTTTTAATCCTGGTAATACACACATATACAAATGTAACATGTATGTGTATGTGTATAGATACATTTAATTGCACATAAGCATGATATTTTGAAATATACTGTCATAAAAATTGTATGGTTTACTTAGTAATATTTTTCTTTTTGTGTAGATGACCTCCCTCACTGGGTATTATCTGCCATGAAGTGCCTAGCAAATTGTAAGTTAAATATGTGTGTGTGTGTGTGTGTGTGTGTGTGTGTGTGTGTGTGTGTGTGTATGTTTTATATTGATAGTATTTAACAAGAACCAAGGAAATTTTTAAAATAATTTATTAAAGTCCTGATAAAATTAAAGTATATCATTTATCTTGATATATAAATCAAAGTCTAGTGGAATTTATTACATTATGGAGCCCTTTTTCTGTTTAGAAAGAAGGTGATTTTTTAATTCAAGCATATTATTTATGGTTTAGTTCACATAAATTATAAAGTCATAGCCTAGAGGATCTCAAAGGATTTTTTAAGTGAAATCCACACTAATTGCATGAATAAGGCACAGAGTTCAAATGGCTTGAACTCCATGGGATTTCTATAGTGTAGAAGCATAGAATACTAGATATATTAATGTGACTTTATGTTATGAAAAAAAAGGTTATCTGTTATTCTATTAGTTTGTTCTCGTGCTACTATAAAGAAATGCTTGAGACAGGGTAATTTATAAAGAATAGAGGTTTAATTGGCTCATGGGTCCACAGGCTGTATAGGAAATATGGCTGAGGAGGCCTTAGGAAACTTACAACTTACAGTCATGGCAGAAGGCGGAGGGGAAGCAGGCACGTCTTACATGGCTGGAACAGGAGGAAGGTTGTGTGCGGAGGTGGTACACACTTTTAAGCAACCAGATCTTGTGGTAACTCACTCAGTATCACAAGAACAGCACCAAAGGGGAAATATACCCCCATGATTCAATCACCTCCCACCAGGCCCCACCTGTAATACTGGGGATTACCAATTTGGCATAAGATTTGGGTGAGGACAGATCCAAACCTTATCAGTCACTAATCCAGAAATTTTTTTAGCATTTAATTGATTGAGCTTTTTCATCATGATCAGTGATAATTGATTTTTGTAACATAAAACCCTAGTATGAGTACAAAATCCTAATTGCTTTCAAAGTTAATTTTTTAAATGTACAAAGGTATAAACTAGATCATCAAAAGCTAAATTATGTTTTAGTTACAAATATAATTTTCTAGTTCATATAAAATTAGCGTTTTCTAAAATGCTAATAGGGATTTATTAATGTTCAGGGTAACTTTATATTCCTTTGTTGTCCACTGGGTGTCAATATGATAAAATGACATTGAATAAATAGCAATAAAGTAAATACATTTACAGAAACATTTTATTTGTCAAATTAAGATAAAAATCTTTATTATGAACTTAAGACTTGAATTTGTCTTTCTACTTTCCAAGTATAGTTAAGTATTCTTCTCTTTCATTCCTTTGCTCACGGTTAGGAATTCAGATAGGCATACTGACAGGGATTTCTCTGACATCTGGTCTTTAGGGAGCCTGTCTTCCTTCTCTTTCCAGTCTATGTAATACCTAAATGATACCAATTATATAACTTACTGGATTCCAAATTAGCAACAATGTATTTAGCCAGAGGCACAGTTAAGACTTAACTTTACTTGTTATTGGATCCCCTAGAGTAATTCTGTGAGATGTAAGAATTAGTAATCAGTATACCATCCCAATTTTTCCAACAGAGAAAACCAAAGCTTAGAGTATCTTCTTTTAGTGCAAAGGAGCTACAGCTCAAACCTAGATTCTGTATAAATTCTATATTTTTAATATTTTTAATTCCTGTAAACATGTATTTTCTTAGAGAACTTTCTAATGATTATCAAATCTTTTATTCCACATACTATTTCTTATGTCCTTAAAAAAATATCTATTTTGCTCTATTGTTAAGAGTGGGAATTGTTTTCTTTAATTCTTTTTAGTGTGTTCTCACATTTGTATGTCCATACAAAAGTTTGGAAACAGGGAAGTAAGAAATAGTATTTGGACTTGGGAAGAGAAACATTTTAACTTGAAAGATAGTATAATGGCTGTAAAACCTGGATGCACACCACAGTCACTAAAGAGACTCTCCAGAGATTCTGAAGTGGTTGATTTAGTAGGTCAGGAATCTTTAAAAAAAAAAAAAAAAATGCCCCCAGAAGATTATTATAGTGAAGGTTCTCAGCTTAGTGTTTGGAAACCACTCAGTTAGTGAACTAGAAGCAAACATTTCTAGGTCAGTAAATTTCTGGCCCCACTTTCATGGATTCTGGTCTCCATAGAGGAGTTTGTATTTTTAATAGGCACATTGGATGATTCTGTGATATAATCCATGAACCACACTTTAAGTGTTGTTGGAGCTAAAAGTCCTGGTCCTTGCTCTTATTTTACACTGCTCTAACTTCTAATTCAAACTTTGCTACCAAAGTCTTTTTCATCTTGGGCAAGGTACTCTTAGCCTCAGTTTTCTTATCTATAAAATGAGATCAGATCTTATTTTTGAGGAAAAAACAAATGAGTAAGTATGATTATTTCAATAGTTGTGTCAAGCTTAAGAAACAACAATGTAAAGATATTATTTAAATTCATTAAGGCTATGTTTCATGTCAGACAAAATGTATTCATGAAAATGTAAATTTACACAAAGACAATTTGAAGGAATTATTTGTATTATCCAAATATTCTTTCCTTTACAAAATGAATTACAGTAAAATCTTAGTAAACTAAGCTTCCCTAATGCTTTTAAAATGATATTAAAATTTTACTCTATGTATGATTTTTCAGGTATACAAATGTTAAAATAAAACAAAATACTAGCAATTGACTGCTTCTAGTGGAAAGATAATGAGGAAGAATGAGATATGCCCTTTAAATTTTTGAACGGTGGCAGAATTTGTTGTTAAACATAACTCCTTCATGAAACACAGATTTTATACTTTTTGTATTTAAAAATTGTATTTAAATTAAAATATACTTTACCTTTTTCTTTTGCCTTCTACTTCTTAGGGCCAAGAAGCAATGATATGAATAATCCAACTTATGTTGGATTTGAACGAGATGTATTCAGAACAATCGCAGATTATTTTCTAGATCTCCCTGAACCTCTACTTACTTTTGAATATTACGAATTATTTGTGAACATTTTGGGTATGTATGGATTTTACTGATTTTAGTTCATTTTGTTAAAGTTTTCAAATTTCTTATAATTTAGAAGATCTAAAACCATAGGTAAATATGAAGGTGGCAGCCTACAAATTATTTTAAAATTCAGTGAAATAAGGTCCCCAGGTTACTCATACTTCCACCCAGCCAACTACCAATTTGGGACTTCCCTCAACCCCCTACCAGATTCAATAATTCACTATAATGATTCACAGAACTCAGAAAAGCACTTTACCTTAACTGTTAGTTTATTATAAAAGCTAGATCTCAAGAATAGCCAAATGGAGGAGTTACACAGGACAAGGTATGAGGGTAGGGGTGGCACAGAGTTTCTCTACCCTTTCTAGTCATGTCGTGATCCCAGCACATCAATGTGTTTGACCAAGCTAGAAACTCCCTCAGCCTGCATATTTTAGAGTTTTAATTGAAGTTTAATTACCAAGGCATGACTGACCAAATCGTTGGTCACTGTTGTCAATTGAACTCAATCTCTAGCCCATTTCTCCTCCCACAAGGTTGTAGTTGGTGATGAAAATTCCAACCATGACCAGCCCTCAGTTACCTTAGCATGAACTCATATATGCTGAAATAGGCTTGTTATGAATAACCAAAGACCTTTATCATTCAGGAAATTCCAAGGATTTTAGGAGCTCCATACCAGGTACTAAGGACAAAGATCAAATATATGTATTTTATAACACCACAATTGTCTTATATTTATGAGGTTTCTAGTACTTGCAGACTGAGAACTGATATTTTTAAACGTATTCTGGCTCAATCCATTTAATTAGGCTGTTGAAATAATTTTTTAAAGTTATATTACAAGTGGGAAAACCACTCATCTGTCTTGCACGTTTGTAACCGAATGTTGCATGTGTCCTATTTAAGTGGCTTCTGAATTAAGCAACTACTATGTATACTATACTAACAACATACACTGTAGTAATGCTTTATTTTTTTAACTTTACTATTGTTTTTGTTTTATTTTTGTCCACTGTCATACAGTTGCATCTTAATTTTTGTTTCATTTCCTGGTAGTTGTTTGTGGCTACGTCACAGTTTCAGATAGATCCAGTGGGATTCATAAAATCCAAGATGATCCACAGTCTTCAAAATTCCTTCACTTAAACAATTTGAATTCCTTCAAATCAACTGAGTGCCTTCTTCTCAGTCTGCTTCATAGAGAAAAAAACAAAGAAGAATCAGATTCTACTGAGAGACTACAGATAAGCAATCCAGGATTTCAAGAAAGATGTGCTAAGAAAACGCAGCTAGTTAATTTAAGAAACAGAAGAGTGAGTGCTAATGACATAATGGGAGGAAGTTGTCATAATTTAATAGGGTTAAGCAGTATGCATGATCTAGCCTCTAACAACAAACCAAGGTGCTGTTCTTTGGAAGGAATTGTAGATGTGTCAGGGAATTCAAGTAAAGAGGCATCCAGTGTCTTTCATCAATCTTTTCCGAACATAGAAGGACAAAATAATAAACTGTTTTTAGAGTCTAAGCCTAAACAGGAATTCCTGTTGAATCTTCATTCAGAGGAAAATACTCAAAAGCCATTCAGTGCTGGTTTTAAGAGAACCTCTACTTTGACTGTTCAAGACCAAGAGGAGTTGTGTAATGGGAAATGCAAGTCAAAAGAGCTTTGTAGGTCTCAGAGTTTGCTTTTAAGAAGTAGTACAAGAAGGAATAGTTATATCAATACACCAGTGGCTGAAATTATCATGAAACCAAATGTTGGACAAGGCAGCACAAGTGTGCAAACAGCTATGGAAGGTGAACTCGGAGAGTCTAGTGCCACAATCAATAAAAGACTCTGCAAAAGTACAATAGAACTTTCAGAAAATTCTTTACTTCCAGCTTCTTCTATGTTGACTGGCACACAAAGTAAGGCTGTTGCTCTCAATGCATGCAATATTAACTTTTAGTGTTTACTAACTCTGTGTTTTGCTTACCTGGCTTTTATTCCTTGAAGTTGCTTGATTTTTTTTCCTCCAAGAGGAATTATTATAAAAGACTTTTGTCTATGATGTAACCAAGCTTTATTCTATTTACCTAAAGCACTTATTTTCTTGTTTGCAATTTCATTTATTCTGAGTCACTTTATTTGTAATAAGTGAAGAATTTTTATACTTAGAAATAAGTTGTAAAGAAAATGAGAATCTTACCATGCTTTAGAGGAATGTAATTTCTAGAAATAGTTAAAAGAAATGAAATACTAAGATATTATTTTACCTTCTTTCTATAGGTGTATATACTGGTAGTATGAAAGCAACTAGTGTCATTGATGATTTTTGGGGGGGGTATTTTTGTATTCTAGGTTTGCTGCAACCTCATTTAGAGAGGGTTGCCATTGATGCTCTACAGTTATGTTGTTTGTTACTTCCCCCACCAAATCGTAGAAAGCTGCAACTTTTAATGCGTATGATTTCCCGAATGAGTCAAAATGTTGATATGCCCAAACTTCATGATGCAATGGGTACGAGATCACTGGTAAGTTGATTTCTTACGGAAAGAATAAATCTGATTCATAAACCAAAATAAGAAGACCAAACTAGGTAAAAGTACTACTCAAATGATGTCTTAGTCTTAAAGTGCTAGATTCTTAGGTTGGAAAGGCTCTTTACCCTTTCCTAACAGCAGAATTTTAGTGTATTAATCTTTTGTACACACTCATTATACTTTCACATGCTGGTGTTAATCTTGACTGAGGACTTTGCCTGCTCATTCATCCTGAATCACTTCATAGTGATTGACCAGTCAGAACACGTTATGTTGCCTTGTGCCAGTTTTGTTTGGTGGATAAGGAAGAGGAAATGTAGGTACTGTTGAAAGCTTAAGGAGACTATAACTGTGGAAGTAGAGAACTAATGAACTTAATACAGTAAGTCAGTGTTTCAAAGAATATAGTGATAGGAAAGTAGGTCATTGTGGACAAGAAGTTGGGAAGCACTATGCCAAACAGCCTTAGGCTCCTTGTGAGAATGAGGACAAGGGCATTCATATGTCCTTGACATATGAATTGATAATTGATTGGAAATGAACTCTTGAAATAGTATCTTTAATCTCTCTCTCTCTTTTTTTTTAAGTCACCACTTCCTCAAAATGCAACTTCAATTGACAAGAGGCTTTTATAGCAAGGAATCTAGAGTTATGCTTTCTTCTACTTGTTATTAAAGATAGTTCTTTAACAATGACAGTCCTAATATAAAGAAGAGGAATTATTCTTGAGAAATTATAGCACTATTAAAAAGCATAGGAAGTTTATAGAGGAAGACGTTTTCAGAGACATGACTGGGAAGGCGATAATTTTGGTTCTGCACTTTTAGGATTTGAGGTCATAGGAACTCTAAGTGAAATTTATCCAGCAGAATGTTGGAATTATGAGCCAGGTGAAGAGAGATCAGGGGAGAAGGCAAATTGTTTTGGTCTTTTACATAGGGATAGTACTTGAAGCTATGAGAGTAGATGATCTCTACAAGACTGAGAATGTGGAGAAAGAGCAAAAGGCTGAGGTCTAAGCCATGGAAGGAGACAGGAAACCCTGACTGATGTAGGAATAAAACTGAAAATCTATCAATTCTGTAAATATGCTAATCCTCTACTATGTATGAAATATTTAAAACAGAATTCTGATTTCTAAGTATTTTAGAATGAGGTGTGTGTGTGTGTTACAGTTAGAGGGTTGCATAGATATAAGTGAGAGTAATGAGAGTAATAAGTGATAGTAATTAATTTTATCCCAGGATTTGAAGATCCCATAAGATGGAATTGAAAAATGTGTTTTAAATTGCTGTCTAAAGACTGACAGAATAAGCATTTTTAAAAACTATTTTCCAGCATTTCAAAAGCTAAGTGGCATCAACTTTGCAACCACTTATGAATATAAGTGTTCTATATGTTATACATTCTCCTGTTTTGTGTTTTTTGTGGGGTTCATTTAATGTAATTAGTTATTGTTCTCTGACCATCTTTAAGCTTAAGCAACATATATATGTGGTATTAATAGAACCTATGGTGTTTACTGATAAAATTGTGACAAAATTGTAGAAAAACCAAAGCCTTTATAATTCTTGGGAATTACATTAAGGATATACTTTTTTTTTTTTTTTCTGGTTACACAGGATCATGCTCTGTTACCCAGGCTGGAGTATAGTGATGTGATCACAGCTCACTGCAGCCTGGAATTCCTGGGCTCAAGAAACAGGCACGTACCATCATGCCTGGCTAGTTTTTTATTTCTTTGTAGATACAGGGTTTCACTATGTTGCCTAGGCTGGCTTCGAACTCCTTATCTCAAGTGAGCCTCTCACTTCAGCCTCCCAAAGTGCTTAGATTACAGGTATGAGCCACCATGCTCAGCCATGGAAAAACTTTAAAAAGGATTTAAGTATAATCAAATTCTTACATTTCTAACTGTATAAATCATTGTCCTCATTTTTAAACTGAGGGCTGCTTATCACTTTATCCCAATACTTCACATAATGCTACCTGGAAATTACTGATATTCTAGTTTGTATGCAACCTTAGCTTTTTAAATTCACATCTTTTAATATTTTTCTAGATGATACATACCTTTTCTCGATGTGTGTTATGCTGTGCTGAAGAAGTGGATCTTGATGAGCTTCTTGCTGGAAGATTAGTTTCTTTCTTAATGGATCATCATCAGGAAATTCTTCAAGTACCCTCTTACTTACAGACTGCAGTGGAAAAACATCTTGACTACTTAAAAAAGGGACATGTAAGTATTGTGAGTCTTAAAATTCTCTGCAGTAGTCAGTTGCAAGTGGCAAACTCATCTCACAGTAGCTTAATCAAAAAGGGAGACTTTTTCAGCTCCCGTAAACAACCTCTAGAAGTCAGGAATGTAGACAGAATCTGGGACTCAAATAGCTGTATGACTCTTTCCATCCCTCCATCTCTTATTTCTGTGTTGATCCTGTGTTTGACAGTGGCTCCTTCACATGATGAGGAATGTGGCTAGTTGAAGTTCATGAGTTAGAGCCTTACATTTGCAGTTCGAAGGAAAAAGAGTCATTCCTCCATCTCCAATTTTAAAAGCTCTGAATATAAACTCAGCCTAGTTGAGGTTAAATATGCATCGTTTAGGTAAGAGTGAGTAGGATGGAGATAGGGCCTTACTCTGATTGGTTCTACACAGATTAAAGGAGAATGTATTCTTCACAAAAGGTGAAGGTAGAGGGGTTAAAATGGAAAGGAATTATTAAAAGAAGGAAAGAAGGAATACTGAGCAGCCAAAATAACAGACATCTACTGTATTGTCTTTGGCTGCCCAACACATGTTTATGTTTTTCCCATACATACCATTCTAATATTGCCCTGGCTTATAATTATAACTATCTCCTAGAATTTCTTTCTCTTATCAGAAGATGTTAGAAGCTCTGCCTATGTCCCTAGGCCTCAAAACAAAAATACATGAAAACTAAAAATATTTCAGTAAATATGCTGATCATCTACTATCTGCACTGTCGGAACATTAAAGTCTTAAGATGAATTAGAATAATACTTAGATTGTTATTTTATAGTTAAAAGAATAAAATCCATAGTTAATGGTAATAATTATAACACCTGTCTTTATTTAACGCTTATTGTGTGCTGAGCCCTTTATATACATTTTCTTATGTAATTTCCATTTTAATGATGAAAAAACAGACCAAGAAAAGTTAAATACATTGTTGGATGCTACAGACGAAGTAGATTATGGAGCTGGGTTTAGAACCTACTGACTTACACACCTCTACTGCATAATACATAGTTTTTTTAATGTGCTGAATGTTTGATTGGTGGTAACTTAATAGGTGCTAGATCCCATCAAAAGAATACTTTATCATATAAGAACATGACCAGAATTAACAGAGTTATATCATTTTGTTCACTACAGATTGAAAATCCTGGAGATGGACTATTTGCTCCTTTGCCAACTTACTCATACTGTAAGCAGATTAGTGCTCAGGAGTTTGATGAGCAAAAAGTTTCTACCTCTCAAGCTGCAATTGCAGAACTTTTAGAAAATATTATTAAAAACAGGAGTTTACCTCTAAAAGAGAAAAGGAAAAAACTAAAACAGGTAAGAGAATGAGCAAGTTCTCAATTATGTAAATATTTTTTATCTGCTATTCCTGGTTGTTAATAACATTTAGAATCTACTTTCTTATTTTAATATTTTAGATTTTAAGTTTGAGGTATATGGACTATATATTATGATGTCTTGTATATGTGCATTAACCTAAAACATGTGAGTACCTACCTGATTTTGCTCTTTATCCTGAATTTTGAAATAATACTAACAATAATAATATATACTCTCCTTTTTCACTAGTATTTTGTATAATTATAGCTTGGATTAGCCTGGGAAAACAATTACAAGGTATGGATAGGTATCTTTGAGTGACTTACCACTATGTTTTAGAATTTTTAGCTCTGAAAGCCCAGTAGCCACATGATTTTGGCACGTCCAATTCTAAGTCTGAGACACTCAAAGAAGTATGAATACTAGATGCCTATGCCCTTCATAGGTTTTGCCAGTGGGAAAGAAGATCTGGAATTTAGGGGGATAGTTAACATCAGAAGAGAAAGAATCCTATAATGTTAATGTTAATGAGATCTAAGAGATCTTATAGTATTCACATGAGAAGAGAGAGGGAAAGGCAAGGATAAAATGAAAGGATACTAATCTCTATAATACTTCTTTGAGAAAGACACTGAATTCTTATAAAATGTTGAGCACTGCTTCAGCTGGGGAAATAATGTTAAATGCCTTCTAATTTCTCACCTCATTTTTAAGTTTCAGAAGGAATATCCCTTGATATATCAGAAAAGATTTCCAACCACGGAGAGTGAAGCAGCACTTTTTGGTGACAAACCTACAATCAAGCAACCAATGCTGATTTTAAGAAAACCAAAGTTCTGTAGTCTAAGATACTAACTGAATTCAAAATTATGTAATACTTGTGGAACTTTGATAAATGAAGCCATATCTGAGAATGTAGCTACTCAAAAGGAAGTCTGTCATTAATAAGGTATTTCTAAATAAACACATTATGTAAGGAAGTGCCAAAATAGTTGTTTATCAATGTGAGACTCCTAGTAAACTAACTAGATCTCAATTGAGAGCACATAGCAATAGGTGATACCAAATACTTTTTGTTTTTAACACAGCTATCCAATAAGGCTATCATGATGTGTGCTAAAATTTTATTTACTTGAATTTTGAAAACTAAGCTGTGTTAGGGATTAAACTATAATTCTGTTTTTAAAAGAAAATTTATCTGCATACGTGCAAGTTCTGAAATACTAGCTAATGAATTAGTTGTTTGGGGTTACTTCTTTGTTTCTAAGTATAAGAATGTGAAGAATATTTGAAAACTCAATGAAATAATTCTCAGCTGCCAAATGTTGCACTCTCTTATATATTCTTTTTCTACTTTTGATCTATTTATATATATGTATGTGTTTTTATAATATGTGTATATTTTATCAGATTTGACTTTGCCTTAAATATTATCCCCAACTGCTTTAGTCATTCATTTGTTCAATATATATATATTTTGAATTCTCATTTTCGTAATCTATTAGAAGATGGGGATATAAAAGATGTATAAGGCAATCATATATTCATTCAAAAGATATTTATTTAGCAACTGCTATGTGCCTTTCATTGTTCCAGATATGCAGAGACAATGATAAATAAAACATATAATCTCTTCCATAAGGTATTTATTTTTTAATCATGGGAGATACACCTATCAGATGCTTAAAATAACAACACTACCCACTGAAATCAGGGTGTATAGAATCATTCAGCTAAAGACTGACTTCTATGATGATGGAACAGGTCTTTAAGCTAGTGGTTTTCAAACTGGTACAGCACATTAGACTCACCTGAGGAGTTTTAAAACAGTCTATATGCCCAGGGCCTAACTTATACTAATTAAATCTGAATTTCGGGGATGTTGTATAGGGATTAGTATTTTTTTTAATCTAGGTGATTCCAATATTCAGCCAACTGTGAGAATCAATGGCCTAAATGCTTTTCATAAACATTTTTATAAGGGTCAAGATAATGGCACATTGATCTTATTTTTTCATTGGAAGAAAATGCCTGCCAAGTATAAATGACTCTCATCTTAAAACAAGATTATTCAGGTTTCTGCTGATTGACTTGGTACAAAAAAGCAAGTTACCTTCTATTTTTTACTCTAAGATTGTTTCATGTGTATTCCTTAAGTGTAAAGAAATATATCATGCCTGGGTTGTAATGAAATCTTAATGTTTAATGACTATTCTTATTTCTCAATGTAATTTCATACTATTTCTCTATAAAATGATAGTGTTCCATTTAACATTACTGATTTTTATTAAAAACCTGGACAGAAAATTATAAATTATAAGTATGACTTTATCCTGGCTATAAAATTATTGGACCAAATTGAATTCTTTCTAAGGCATTTGTATACTAAAACTTTTATTGTTTACAGATATGTAAAATGTGGATTATGTTGCAAATTGAGATTAAAATTATTTGGGGTTTTGTAACAATATAATTTTGCTTTTGTATTATTAACAAATATATAAATCATAAAGGCAGGAAACTTCCATTTGCATTAATGTGCATGCAATAGAGATTACAAAATACATGGTACAATGCTTTTAATAACATCAACTCTGCCAGTCAGGTTTGAATCCTACTGTGCTATTAACTAGCTGGTAAACTCAGACAAGTTATTTAACCTATCTAAGCCCCAGTTTTGTTATCTATAAAATGAAGATTATAATAGTACCTCTCTTTAGGATTGTGAGGATTAAGTAGGATAATGCATATAAAGTGTTAGCACAGTGTCTCGCATGGAATAAGCACTCTATAAATATTAGCTTTTACTAGAATCACCTAGGATTATAGCACTAGAAGAGATCTTAGCAAAAATATGGTCCTTTCTGTTGCTTTGGACAGACATGAACCAAAACAAAATTACGAACAACTGATGAGTCTTAGTTAATAAGTTAATAACTATCTTTTCATTATGAGACAAAGTTTCTGAGTATGCCTACTCGTTGAAATTTTTTAATCTAGTCGAGAGGGAAAATTTGATGAGGAAGGAAGGAATGGATATCTTCAGAAGAGCTTCGCCTAAGCTGGAGCATGGATAGATTCCATTCTAACAGAAAGATCTTTAAGTTCAAATATAGATGAGTTGACTGGTAGATTTGGTGGTAGTTGCTTTCTCAGGATATAAGAATCAAAATCAACTGCTACAAGTAAAGAGGGGATGGGGAAGGTGTTGCACATTTAAAGAGAGAAAGTGTGAAGTCTAATTGTGGGAATGCACAAGCTTCACCAGATCAAATGATGTCTGGTTATTCTGTAAATTATAGTTCTTATCCCAGAAATTACTGCCTCTACCATCCATAATATCTTCTAATTGGTATCATATAATGACCCACTCTTCTCACGTTATCCAAACAGTTATGTGGCATTTAGTAATGGAATGTACATGGAATTTCCCACTGACTTATCTTTCTGTCCTTGGGAAACTTAAACTCTGAATCTTCTCATCTATAAAATGTGAATTAAAGTATCTACCTAACTGAATTGTGATTGTAGCGAAAGAAAGGCAATATATTTAAATCTTGAATTTAGCAAGCCCATGCTCAATTTTTATATCCTTTCCTCTTGCTTTGTATTGACTTTAAGATCTCTACTGATTAAAACTCTTTTGCTATCAAGTTTCTTTTCTTATATTTCACAATATATTTTCTACCCTATCAGTGGTAATATTTTTTACCTCGTTTTTGGTGAAATTAAAAATGGTTATGGAATTTTATATCCTGGTAATCTGTACCACCAAGAGATATACCACCCTTTTATTTTGAAAGTGGAGAGAGAGAGAAAATGTGTGTGTGTGCATGCGTGTGTGTGTGTGGGGGGGGGGGGGGGGGTGTTATTGTTGAAGTATTTCTGGGAAAGAAATGAAGGATAGCTAGTTTTAATATTAAATTGAAAGAAAAATCGTTTCACCAAAATAAATTTAACAGTTCTAAATACAGTAAGTACAGCAACTCAGACTTACGTATTTACTCCGAATTAAGTTTTATAAAGGATTTTTTTGTTTTCTCAGAACTGGGAGAAATATATATGTTAGTTGTTTTTATGTCTTCTGAAAACCTCTCAGAATGTGTACTGAGGAAACAATTTATAAGACAAGTGAAAGTATTGTTGACTTTTGCTCATTATAAAAACTCACAATTTTTCTATCAAAGCCTAGCTTCATGTATATTAGTGGACTTCCAAATTGTCCTTTCTACCATAAGCAACTAGGAAATGAGATAAAATATATGAAACAATGCTTTTCAAACATTGGACTACAGGTAATGCAGGGCTATGATCCCCAAGAGAGGGAAAACAGGTGATGAGCTTTGTGATTTCCCCAAATTATTGCCTGAAGGCAGTTGCCAGCAGAGGAACCAAACTAAAGCCCAGTGGTCTCACTGCAATTGAGAAACCAAAGATGACTGAGTTCAGAATGACTCAGGGAGCTGCAGAGAAAAAGCTCCAGAGATCTGTAGAGTAGTCCTCCCTAGAGGTTTTTGTTGAGTATTAATTAGCATGGGGTAAAGGAAATGAGTTGAGTGGTAATGTAACAAAGCCAAGGAAAGAATGATTGGAAAGCAGTAAATAGTTCCTGGGTCTCACAGGGCTAACAATAGTTCACATTCCCATCAGCCAAAATGGAGAAAGCTTGTAATACAGGGGACATTGGATGGCATCGTCAACATGGTTGTGCTTTAGTAGCAGGGCCAAATTAGTTTTAGAATAAAAGTAATTTGCTATGGATTTACTCTAATATTTAAAAGCAAGCCTTAAAATGTTCAAATTAGTCTTCAAGTAGCACTGTGTGCCAAAACAAGGTTTCCCACTCAAGAAACAGAGCAAAATCCAGCATTCAGCAATGTAAAAATTACAATGTTGATCATCCAATCAAAAATTACCAGACATGCAAAGAAACAAAAAAGATGAGAGTCAAGAGAAAAATGAATCAATCAAAACATACCCAGAAATGGTAGAGGTAATGGAATTAACAGGCAAACTTCCAAGGAGTTATTATAAATATAGGATAAAAAGGAAATCAGAAATAAAGTAATAGAAATGGAAGACATAAAAAAGATCCAAATAAAAAATTCAAGAAATGAAAAATGCAATATCCAAATTGAAAAAAATACATGGAATGAGATTAAGAGAAAATTAGATACAGCAGAAGAGACGTTGGTGAATTCAAAAAAAGCAATAGAAACTAAAATAATATATACAGAGAAAACAAAACTGAAAAAAAATGAAAGGAGCTTCAGTGAGCTGTGTAAAAATACGAAACATTAACGTGCAATTGGAGGCTGAGAAGGAGAGAAGAAAGAGGGAGAACACAAAATTATTGGCCAAAAATAATGACTAATTTTTTTCTAGATGTGATGAAAACCTCACAGAAGCTAAAGTAACCTCAAAAAAAAAAAAAAAAAAAAACCATAAAACCACACCAAGCAACATATAATCAAGTTGCTGAAAACCAGTGATAAAAAAAAAAAATCTTAAAAGTAGCCAGAGACAAAACATACACAGAGGAACAAAAAGTAAGAATGAAGGTAGATTTCTTGTCAAAAACTGCAAACCAGAAAACAACTGAGTGATATGTTATTGTAGATTTGCTAACTTGGCTGTGAGCTTCTTAGGACTACTCCTGGTTTTGTCTTAGGTCATGTTCCCCACAATACTGAGACAAATGTTTGTGTTTATGAGGTTTACTTGGGAATGACATTTGTAAGAAAGTGATGGAGGTGGGATGGGGCAAAAGAAAAAATTTAACCACAATGCAATTGCAATAAAGGCCTCAGCTGATCCCATGGCAGGATCCGGGAGCTGTGATGACTTTTCGGAATTGTCCCAAATTAATAAATGAGCTGGGTCTTTTACCTTCATATAAACCAGTCAATGGATATGGGCTGATCCTGGGGAAGAGATGTAAGCTTTGTAACGTAGTTCCCTTTAGCCAAGCACAGTTCCTAAAGAGGAATGTAGCCAATATTCCCGACAGCTGGAGGAATAAATGACTCAACCCTGAACGGATCTGTGCAGAATACCCCACATTCACTACAAGGGATCCATAGCCTTAAAACTAAAGAAAAAAAAAAAAACGGTTTGTGTTAATATGTAAAAGACAGACAGAGACAGAAGGAATGAGAACAATGGTTTTGATTATCTTAAAATTTAATATTTATTGATTATATCTTATTTTAAAAATATATATTATAGATGATTTGAAAATGAAAGTTTAAATCACCCATAATCTTATCATCCAGATATGACCGTATGAAAATCTTGGAGTATTCTATTTCCAGAACTTTATATACCTTAACTACTCAAGAAAAAGTATCTTTTTGTCTTCTAAAGCTTATGTGATTAGCTAGGGTTAAGGATTTGCAATAACTTTTCTTAAAAATTCATGAGGCCGGGTGCGGTGGCTCTCACCTGTAATCCCAGCACTTTGGGAGGCCAAGGTGGGCAGATCACCTGAGGTAGGGAGTTCAAGACCAGCCTGACCAACACGGAGAAACCCTGTTTCTACCAAAAATTCAAAATTAGCCGGGTGTGGTGACCCATGCCTGTAATCCCAGCTACTCAGGAGGCTGAGGCAGGAGAATCACTTGAACCCAGGAGGCGGAGGTTGCCGTGAGCCAACATTGCACTATTACACTCCAGCCTGGGCAACAAGAGTGAAACTCCATCTCAAAAAAAAAAAAAAAAAAAAAAATCACGATAACACTAAAAAGACACTGATAAAAGACCTTCCATTTTTGTTTATTACAATTGATGTCTCAGACTTTTGTATTCATGTGTTTTCATTAGCTTTCTAATTTATAACTCGGAAATTCCTGCATTCATCTATAGATCTTAGCAGCCTCCATCTGTCTTCTGTTTCCTCAGTAATCTGATTTGTCAGGCAGCATCTTATGCCCAAGCAAAGAATCTGAATCTCTTTCTTTTCTCCAACTTAATGGATCTTCATGTGTCCCATCCACAAAGGCTTATATTCTACCTTTTACTGGATAGAAATACTACTAAGCATTACTCTACTTGTTCATTAAATTGAAAATTAAATTTCAACATCAACCATAAACTGGAAGGAATTACACAAATTATAACTTACTCAAATATTGATTGAAATTTAACTTTTGGAATCAGCATTGGATAATTTCTAAAGTAATTCTTTATGCATTTTTTTTAAGTGACTCTCAGGCAGCAGTGCCATCTGCAGGCCTCCTCTGATGCAGCTCTTTTTAGTTTGTGAAAATCTCTTCTTTAAAGGGATTTGGCTCCACTAAATACAGCTTTATAATATCAATTACACAGTGATGTTATTCACAAATTTTAAAAGGGTAAATTTACAGGTACAGATATCTGATAGAAATTTTTTAACCACTAAGCTAATATCAACTGTCTAGATTTATAATCAAAATATCAAACATAATGTACAGCATCTGGAATATAGATGGAATGAGCATGGATTTTTGGGATCACACAGAACTGCATTCTTGGGGCTCTATTATCTACCAGGTGTGTGAAACCTTTAAAATGTTACTTAAATGTTCTGAGATGCTGGCTTTTTATTTATAATATGGGGATAATATTTTCTTCACTACATGTTTGAGAGTTGAAATTAAATGACATGTATAAAGTGCCTAGTACAGAATGTGCACACAGTATGCCTTCAATTGATAATAGTGCCCTTTTCCTTGAAATTAAAACGGAAATATCTCTAGACCATTTATTGCTTTTGTGCCCAGAAAATTTTAAAGTTCTGAACATATCATTACCTTTTTAGAGAAAACAGAGTATGAAGGAACTGTCTTCCTAGAAAACTCATCCACCTGTTTTCATTCTGGCTTCCTTTAAAATTTAGCTATAGATGTATATGTTAATATCTGCATAGAATATAACTGTTAGATAGTTATAAGAAATTGATAAATAGTGGTTGCTGAATTTTGGAGCTATAAAAGGGTCTTATTTCTTAATGTGTATATCCTTAGTATTATTTTAATTTCAGTCATGTACAGTATTACTTTTTGAAAATAAAAACACACAAAAATAAACACCTAGAAAACGAAAATATTTGAGACTACTCTTACATTAAAAATGGACGATAAGGCCAGGCATGGTGGCTAATGCCTGTAATACCAGCACTTTGGGAGGCCAAGACAAGCAGATTGCTTGAACCCAGGAGTTCAAGACCAGCCTGTGCAACATGGTGAAACCCCATCTCTACAAAACATACAAAAATTAGCCCAGTGGTGTAGGCCTGAAGTCCCACCTACTCAGGAGGCTGAAATGGGAGGATCACTGAGCCCAGGGATGTTGAGGTTGCAGTGAGCCATGATTGCACCACTGCACTCCAGCCTGGGCAACAGAGTGAGACACTGCCTTAAAAAACAAAAACAAAAACAAAACAAAACAAAAGATAATCATCTCTCCCCATCTAATCTTTGCTTCTAAGTATAACAAGATAGAAAAAAAAAAGAAAGTTTAATAGAGCGATTAGATTTTGTATAGACTTCCTTTGAAATCATAAAATATACTATCAAAGGAAACTGTATACAATTTTCCTCAAAATTGATTACAATAAACTACCTATAATTCTCTCAGGAAGCAGAGGTTGAGCTAGACATATTCAACTGCTAGCTCTTTGTCATGTAGTAGACAATGGCTTCTATTTGCAGACTTTTTAACAAAGCACTCTGCCTTGAAGTGAGCCTACGATCTATGTGGAAAACTAACATAAGTACGGTGACCTTGGTATATGCTACAAGAAGACAAGATTCTTTACCTATCTAACAAAACACTTAAGGCATGTTACATGTATTCCTCATACTATGATGATGCAACAATTCCAAGTTAGGTGAGAAGAGATACAATAAAATCTGTGCTATCTGGAAGATATAGGCTAGAATAATTGGTAATTAATCATCTTACCTGTAGTTTACAAAGACTTCTGAATCAAATTTATTAGACTTTAACATCTACTATGTTATTGCATAGTATCCACAGGAATAGTCACCAACCTCTGCCACCCTTCACCTGACTAAATCAGACTAATTTCTTAGTACTCAGCTGAGGCACCACCCACCCTACTAAGTGGATCTCTTCCTGGGTGTGCTCCCAAAAGACCCTGTAATCTATGTCCATTACTGAACTTACCACATTTTGCTAAACTATTTTGTTTATATGCCTGGCTTCTTCCGTCAAACCATGAGTTTCTGGAGAATAGGAACCTTCTTGTTCATTCTTGTTAACTCCAATACCTATCACAGTACCTAGTGAAGTAAATCAAACTATTTCACTCCAAAATATATTTCCTTGACATATTTTGAGATAGCTGTTTAGAAATCCCGTAAACAGAAGTAGCTCTACTAAGCTGTCTTTTGCGGAGGAGATTTACATCTGTAGAGAATCTGCACTGATGCAGGCAGGCCTTCCCTTGTCCAGATCTAGGAAAGATTAACTGAGAGTCAGAACGCTTTAAAGGTCTGAAAGAAATATTTACCATCTATTCTCTTTGAGGGTTACTACCCGTGAGGTTTCATTTATATAACAAGACTACCATTGCTAGCCAGGTCTCCTCTTCTCTTCTCTCTCCCATAACATGTCTTGCCAGTATAACCTGATTTAACCACCATCATGTACTTTGGGCCATGCTCTGAACCCCTATTTTTTTCTGTATCCTCCAGATAGTATATGAGCTTCTGAATTTCATCACTCCATGACTCTCCCCGTGTGCATGCTAATAGATTTATGTGCCTTTTCTCCAAGCTGGCTTTTGTCATGTGATTTTTCAGTGAACCTTCACGAGGTAAAGACATTTTCCCTTGGTTCCTACATTAACATATACTTAGAAGTTACTCAAATGATGTTAAATGAAATGAATGGAAGGATGGGTTTGTGTCAGGCCTGTGGCACCAAAGTCTGTACATAAGAAAGCTTTGAAAATGTTTCTGAAAAGTCCTCTTCTATAGTTTCTTGATTTTGATAAAATCAATCAGATTTTTGACTCCTCAGAAGGAAACAGTCAATCCTCATTATTCATAATTCTATATTTACAAATGCACCTACTTGCTAAAATGTATTCGTAACCCCCAAATCAGTACTTGCAGCACTTTCATGGCTATTCAAAGACTTACCCAGAGTCGTGCAATATTTGAGTCACCCAACATACACATTTCTCATCAAAGTCAAACAAGGTGATATTCTACCATCTTGTTTCGGCTCTTATACTGTAAACAAGCGTCCTTTTTGAGGTGTATTTAGTGCCACATTTTTCTGCTTTTTGTTGCCGATTTCACTGTCTGAAATGGCCACGTAGTCTGGTTCTAAGGTACTGTCTAGCATTCCTGAGGACAAGGCCAATGTGCCTTACTTACAGATAAAACATGTATGTTAGATAAACTTCATTCAGGTCTGAGCTATAGTGCTGTTGGCTGTGAGTTTCATGTTAATGAAGCAGCAATATATATAAAATAATGTGTCTTTATAATAGAAATAAACATAAAATAAGGTAATGTATTGACTGGTTGATAAAAATGTTGGGCTTACAGTAGCCTAATCTTACGTATCTGCTAGGAACAAAAGTTCAGTATTCACTAATTCAGTATTTGCAGTGACTTTATAGAACATAACTTCTACAAATAATGAGAATCAATTGTATTACCATATTTTTGCAAAACAGTGGCGGTATCATGGTTGATTTGTTTTTCCTAAATATTTCTATATTTTCCAAATTTATAATCATGAATATGTACTAATTTTGTGACAAGGAATAAAGCTTTTAAAAATAGAGATGCTGTTTGTGATACTGTAGTATGCATAAAAGGTAATTATGTAGCAGTCAGATCTAGGTTTGAGTCACCATGCTGCCACTTACTACCTATGTGGTAAGTGTTACTACCTATGTAACTTCGGAAAAGTTGTTTAACTTTTCATAACCTACTTCTCCATTTGTAAAACCAGGATAACACTATGGGGGCTTATTCTGAGGATTAGAAACAATATAGCTAAGTTATCCAGCTCAATATTTAGCATACAATGGACATGCAATAAAAATGCAGGTATGAATATTATTAACTTTCTCCTAGGATTAAACTACAGGAAATCAAGCCTCAGTGGCTCACATATCTTTGGGAAATCATGACTTTTATCCTAGTTATTATCCCCATTCTTAAGCACAAATTTTACAGACTCAGTGCCTCAGCTTCTCATCCCTTATGTTCATTCTATCAATTTTTTTTTCTTTTTTAAGAGAGACAGGGTCTCACACTGTTGCCTAGGCTGCAATGCAGTGGTACAATTATAGCTCATTAGAGCCTCCAATACCTAGGCTTAAGTGACCCTCCTGCCTCAGCCTCCGTAGTCACTGGGACCACAGGTGCACACCACCACACCCGATTAATTATTGTTTTATTTTTCATAGAGATGGGGTCTTGCTATATTGTCCACTCCTGGCCTCAAGTGATCCTACCGCTTCAGCCTCTCAAAGCAATGGGATTACAAACATGAGCCATCACACCCAGCCTATCAACTGTTCTTGAGTGTTCATGATGGGCAGGTACTATACTAATGTTGATTAAAATAGACAAGGGTCTTGCCTTGGTTCTTGCTATGAGTTAAAACATATAATTTATACCTTTGTAGGAGAACTATAGTGATTTTGACTTCCACTTATATACCCCTTTGAATATGGGGATATAGGGTTAAGGTAATTAACCATAAAATATAGCATATTCTAAAAAGTGCTTCTTTTTCAAATCAAGTCCCATCAAGTAGTTGCTCAAGGACCACCCCAGTTGTTTGTTCTTTAAACTGCTTAATATGTGTGGCATCGGAGTGTTTGATTTTCTTTCAAACAATAATTCTCCAAAGCATGTTCCACATGTTGCCTTCCTTTGAGAGTTCATGACATTCTCCTTTCTCTTTCTGACAACCTGGGCAGATTAACATAGCAATACACTTACACTAGGTTAGTCTGCGATGGTCAACAGGACCTGACTAGTGTACACATTTAACATTTCTAAAATGGAAACTATTTCTAAAAGGAGTTTTTGAGAATAACTGAATTCATATCCCAGTTACATTTAATAAGGTTTATTTAACTCGAACGTAATTAGTGACAGAATTTATGCTTCTAAAACTAAACTACACAATACAAGGAAGTTCCCCCTTGGCCTCCCATACAAGAAGGGGTAGCAGTGTGTTTCTGTGTTTCTCCTTACTTCTGTGTTTCTCTGCCAGCCATGATCTAGCCACCTGTGTTGCCCTGTTCCTTGGTGTAGGGGCATTTGAAGTGTCACTTCCTGTGTTCTCATATTTTGTCCATGAGGCAGAAAAATTCTCTCCACCTATGGCCCAGTGTCCTGTTGCTCCCATGAACAAGTTTGCTTCCCTCTCCCGTGGGTTGCAGCCCTTCTGCATTTATCTGTTTGATCTTATCTCAGCTTTTATGTTGCATTCTGTCTCTCTCTACCTTACATTATGTCCTCTCTCTGCATGTTCTCTTCTGCTTCAGTGCTCCACCACATTGGAAAGGCTATTTACCTTTGGGAAATGATTTTATTTTGCCACCAGAAAACCACTCCTTTCCCCTACTGTTTCTTCTCTCACACACCATGGGTCCTGAGAACAGGACACAATAAGATTTTCTTCATTCCAGAACATCCTGGGCCATAGTTACACAGCAGGGATCAAAGCAGGCACACATCAAAAGCAACCCTGCTGAGAAATGCAGCCCTGAGGCTTCAGCGCCTCAGGCTCATTATCCTTACTGCCTGAAAGTCATGTATATCTCATCTCATCTTTCCCTTGTCTGCTGTTCCTTCTCCACACCAGCAGAGATCCACTCTTTACTAAACTTTCTTACCAACTCAAGATTAAAACTATTTCCCCTTCTCTTCCCCTGCTTCTTCCTCTCCTAATTAACTGATAAACAGTTTCAGTGATACTCACATGTTCAATTAACATTTCTTAAACCCTTAACTCTGTGCAGGTACTTTGCTAAGTGATGGGGCTAGAAAAATGAATGACACCTTCCCTGCCCTCGAATAGCTTTTTAACTAATGGAGCAAGACAGGCAACACCTAAACGGATCTATATAGTGTGATGAAGTTGGTGGTAGAGGCAGGCACAGAGTCTTTTGAGAGTAAATGGGAGAGGCCCCATTTCTTAGACAAGGTGATGCCCTAGCTGAATATTTTGCCAGACAAAGGGTGTAGAGATGTAGGGAAGAGGAATGTGGGTGTATGGCCTTGCAGACAGCTGGAAATCACAAGGGTGAGAAATAGAGGTGTTCTGAGTTGGGGAGGATAATAGAAGAAGGTCAGGATGCTGAACTATGTATTTGTAGTAGAGAATTACTAGAGATAGGGCTAGGAAGAAAAAACATCACAGAAATTCATTTGAGTCATATTCAAGAACTTCAACTTTATTCTGTACAGATGAGCTTTATGGCCAGGTGCGGCGGCTCACACCTGTATTCCCAGCACTTCGGGAGGCCAAGGCAGGTGGATCACCTGAGGTCAGGAGTTCAAGACCAACCTGGCCACCATGACAAAACCTCATCTCTACTAAAAATACAAAAATTAGCCCAGTGGGGTGGCATGTGCCTGTAGTCTCAGCTACTGGGGAGGCTGAGGCAGAAGAAACACTTGAATCTGGGAGGGGGAGGTTGCGGTGAGCCGAGAACACGCCTCTGCACTCCAGCCTGGGTGACAGAGAGACTCCATCTCAACAAAAAAAAAAAAAAAAGAAAAGAAAAATGAGCTTTACTAAAATATAACCTCCTTTGGTAGGCAGAATAATGGGCCCCCAAATCAGTCCACATCCTAATGTCCAAAACCTGTGATTCTGTTACCTTATGTGATAAAATAAAACTTCACAGAAGTGATTAAAGTGAGAATTCTGAGATGAGGAAATTATCCTGGATTATCTGGATGTACTCAATATAATCACAAGGGTCCTTATAAGAAGAGGGCAGGAGGATCAGTCAAAGAGAGAAGGTCTAGAGATGGAAGCAGAAATCAGAGAGGACAGAAGATGCTGTGCTGCTGATTTAACAGAAGGAGGAGGGTGCCACAAGCCAAGGACTATAAGCAGCCTCTAGAAACCGGAACCAGCAAGGAAACATCTTATCCCCCAGGGGCTTCAGAAGGAGTTTGTTGTGACAGATGCTGGGAATTTGCCAGATGGACAAGGGAAGGAAGGGAGGTCCAAGAAAAGGTCTCGATGGGCTAAAGAAAGGGAAGTCTGAAACTATTTTAGACTTCTGAACCCCAGAACTATAACATAATAAATTTGTGTTGTTTTGAGCCACTTAAATGTGTGGCAATTTGTTACAGCAGCAATTGGAAACTAATAACATTCTTTGCGAGCAAGAGTTTTTGGTTTTTTCCCTGCTGTATCTCTAGTGCCTAAACAGTGTCCGGCACATAGAAGACACTCAATAAATGTTTGTGAATTGAATGAGCGAGGGAGGACTCACAATGAGGAACCACAGAGAAAACCTGAGACCTAACTACTGAGTCCTCAGTGCATAGCATGTGACTGTTTTGCCCCACCATCTTGATCTAATGTGCTTTTCCATTAACATTCAAGGTCATATGCCAGGGAGTAAGTGAACACACAGGACAGATAGGACCCATCTTTCTGCAGAATCAATTTATCATAACATTTTAGAGAAGAAAAAGTGTGTACTCATATAAACATAGTATTTTATGTGGTAGGCTATATGAATTTTTAAGAAACTTCAAAGAAATGTGGTCCCTCCGGCCAGTAGCCTCTGGCTATGGTCTTAAACATGGAGCATATTTTGGTGAAGAGAGTTGAGAAGCACATGAACACTGTTAAAGATGGGAAAATCCCCACTTAGGCAGAGCTGCTCTCTTAAGCTCTCCACATGTCATTCTCTTCTGTCTCATGAGAGGAGTTTCTGAGCGTTTTTCTTTACTGTGTTTCCAAAATTGACATTCATTTGCTATGGTTTGCCTTTTTTATTACTCTGCTACCACCCTGTAAATCAAGGTTTACAATGATCTATATGATCTTTTACAAATCACTTAACCTCTTTGGGTCTCAGTTTCTTTACCTGTAAACGGAGTATTTTCCACCAAGAGACCTTTAAGGTCTACTTCAAATTTTATTATATGATAATATGTTCTATAGGATTAGTTAACTGCTAATAAGAGGTGACTCACAGCAAATAAGCAAATATTTATTACTTAATGCCTGTCCCTTATTTTTAATTATAGCTTGTATCAGGTAAGTATTTTTGCATTAAACAGCCACCCCAAAATTTAGAGACTTAAAAATAATGAGCACTTATTTAGTTCACAATTCTGTAGGTGATCAATTTCATCTGGAGTCTGAAGGGCAAGTTTTCTGGTCTTGGCTGCTGTAGAATGGTCTCAGCTGAAATGTCTCATTTCTGCCTCATGTGGTCTGTTATTCTCTAGCAGGTTACCCTGGGCTTTTTCTCAAGATAGAGGTAAAGTCTCAAAAGACAGAGTGGAATTGTTCAAGGCCTGCAGAAGATTAGGCCCGGAACTGGTGCACCGTCCCTTCCACTGCATTTTACTGGCCTAAGGAAGTCACATGGCCAGCCCAGATTTAAGAGTTGGAAAAATAGATTTATCTCTTGATAAGAGGAGTTGCCCAGACACATTGCAGAAAGCATGGAAACAGGGAAAACATAAATTTGGGTCACCATTGTTGTCAATCTTCCCCATTGTCCAATGATTTTTTCTTTCTTCCCCTTAGTATCTTAGATACTCTCATGCTTAACCAACAATAATAATAATAATAGCTAACGATGTACTGAGAACTTGTTGCCAGACACTATTTTTAGCACTTTATATTCATAATTTATTTTTTACAAGAATTCTTTGAGGTAGGTACAATTATTCTTGCTATATTACAGTGAAGAAACTGAGGCACAGGAAGGTAAAACAATTTACTAAGACCTTTGCACCAGGAAACAAAAGGCCTCAGAGGATAAACTATGTGATGGTAATGATAATTTCATAGCAATCTCTGGATCATCTGAGAACATGAACACCTTTACAGAGCTCCTGTCACACCAAAAGGCATATCTTTTCCACAAGATTCAGAGGCTAAAGTACTTGAGGAAGTGAAGTTTTCCTATCATTGTTAAAGAGATATTTGTACATTTACCATCTCAGCCAGAAAGCAAAAACAAAATAACAACAACAACAAGAAAACCTTTTCAATCATTTGTAATGGGAAGAATTCCTCTGCATAAGATTTCCTCACCATCTTTATGGAATCTGTTTTATTTTAATTTCAGCAATATGTATCAAGTGACAATTGTGTCGGGCACTGGGCATATTAAGATCCACAGGGACTTTGGGTTTGACATATTAAACTCAACTGATTAGACAATTCTAGAGGAAGCACCAAATAGGAAAGTCGAGAGCAGTGAGCCTGTCCTCAGAGCCACTAACGTCACTCAACAACCTCAACTTTGAAGTCCTCGCTGTCCAATAAGTCTAAGATCCTCTACCTTTATGTCTGATCTGCTTCTGTTTAGAGCTTGCCTTTTAAACTTTTCCTTCTTTGAAACATCCATCTATACACTCTACTCTGTCTGCCTTGTTTCAGTTAGCTCACATATCCTATTCTAGTGTTTTTCAACCTTGCATAACCTATTAAAACACACCTAAGGAGTCACAATCTTCAGGAGAGAACCTGTATCTCTAACAAGTGCCCCTGGTGAGTCTTATAATCATGTAGATTTGGTAAATCCTGCCATACCTATTAACTAGACTGACTTTAAATACAGTCTAATTCTGATGGACTTAACTGAGTCCTAAAAGCTGGGTTCATGAAAATTGGTTTCTGTGGTGAGAAATAAACTTTGCCTGGAAACTCAGCCTGGGCATTCTGTTTCAACATGTTGGGTATAGCCCAAACAGAAGGCAAGACCTAGGGTTCTCATTCCTAATAATTAAATGTGATGTGGATAATTGCTATCTAGTATCCATATGGGCTACACATCGGCTGTTGGAAATAAACATTCTCTGGTGGCAGAAAAGAATAAGACTGATAAATAGAAAAACAAATATGCTCTAACATGCCTAAAATCTAGTTGCTATATGCTATAACAATGCCATTTCAATTTTGACTGAATTGAAAGTAAAAGTAATGATACCCCTCAGGTTTTTACTAATAGGTTAGATTACTATTCTTTTTGAAATTTAATTTCCCAATATGTAAAATGGGAGGTTTGGATGAGATTATCTCTAAACTCCTTTAAAGACAAGAATCTTGGATTCTTAGAGTCAGTTTAGTCAAACAAAATATAACAAGTCATGGATATGACTGAAACGTTTATTGAATTGATTGCAGTTTTACTATACTGATTGATTAATATGATAAAGACCAATAAATAATGTGTTTCTACAAGCCCAGCTAGTATTTTTCTTTAATCCAAGTTTGGATATGGAAGTGGAAAGAAGAAGGAATTCCTTGTCATTCCTTTACTTCTTGTTCCAGACCTGAAATGGTCCCATGCTCCAACGATTGTTGAAATAGTGCTCACTGATTTCAAAGTGCAGAAATTCCCTTAATGCCCTTCAGAAAATAGGCTGGGCATGTTGGTTCATGACTGTAATCCCAGGACTTTGGGATGCTGAAGTGGGAGGATCATCTGAAGCCAGAAATTCCAGATCCGCCTGGACAACATAGAGAGATCCCCATCTCTACCAAAAGAAAAATAAACAAATTAGCTAGACATGATGGCATGTGCCTTTAATCCTAGTTACTGGGGAGGGTGAGTCAGAGGGATTGCTTGATTCCAGTAGTTTGAAGCTGCCATCAGTTATGATCACCACTGTGCTCCAGCATGGGCAAAAGGGCAAAATTCTGTCAGAAGAAAGAAAGGAAGAGAGGAAGACAGGAAGAGAGGAAGACAGGAAGGGAGGAAGGGAGGAAGGAAGGGAGGGAGGAAGGGAGGAAGGAAAAGAAGGAAGGAAGGGAGGGAGGGAGGCAGGGAAGGAAGAAAGGAGCCACCCTGCTTCTTCTTCTACCCCATTTCAAATTTTAACTTTACTGATTCTTTCAAATCTGTTATCATCTGCTAATTATGAATTTTGCAGCCATAATAATCTAAGGTAGATTTTTTTAATGTAACAGTTGAAATGTAATTTAAGTGCAATTGGAACCTTTCTAAATCCAGTTGTTAAAAAAAATTCCTAGTTAAACAAAACATCTCTAATTAATAAATGCAAAAAATAATAATTTTGGTATTCAAAAACTTGTCCTCACAAAGAGAAATGAAATGTGAACTTAATACTAGATTATTCAGACAAGAAATAAAGTGTTCATTTAGAAGTATGAACATTAGCTATCAAAGTGTTTTTTAAGGCCAAGATTCTTTGGGTAATTACCTTAACTGCACACAGCCTGTGCAGATATGATTAACTTAGCTAAAGAAAGATTATGAAGGATTTACAGTAGAAAAAAAAATTGCTAGCAGATCTGATTGAGTGTGAATTTCTGCGTTTACAGATTGATGTCAGAGAATGACATTGTAGCAGTTTCATGAAATACTTCACAGCTTTAATGCACATATCAGCAGCTGCAAACTAATCATCACAGCTTGCATGGTAAACTATTAGAATCTACTAATCTGCCCACCATCAAGCTTTTTGAAGTCTTCATATGCAAGATAAGCAGATTCTGGAAATAACTAATTTAACAAGTCTGATTTAGGCATCTTTAATGGATTATTGTCTGCTATTTTACCTTTTCATAATTACATTTGATGTCTTATCAAATGTTTGACCAAATGTTTAATTATAAAATAAGATTAAAGCCTAATAACTTATGCATAACCTTACCACATTTTCTCTTATATGTGACTTTTCTCCTTCTCTTCTCCTGTGTGTTCTTGTCCTATTTTATTGTTTGCATACAAGGACCTTCAAGATACAACTAATTCTGGCAGAGGTTTTCAAATCGAACTCTCTTTTATAAACTTGATTGAAATTTAAGGTATTGAACATGACTTGAATAGCTTGGCCTGAGCTAAAACATTTTATTCCACAGATATTTTTTTAAAAATAGCCTGCTTGCCCATTCTCTATATAGTAGCCCAAGTCCATCCATTTGGTTATAAAATACCCACTTTGCTGAACAGGCAGTTTTAGAGGACACCTGTTGGGAAATGGGAATTGTCTTTATAAACCACGATAAAAGCATCCTCATCAGATGTAGATATTTCTATGGAAAATGGCTTACCCTTCCTTTTTCCAGCTAGCCTTTCAGACTCATTTTACTGACGGTGAATTAGCCTTGAGAAGGATACCTGAGGTACTGTCCATTCATCTATTTATTCATTCATTTCGAAACATTATTTGAGATCCTAGGGACAGGTTCAAGGATCCTGCTGCCATGGACATGGTACACAATTAGTTGCTGTCCTTTTTTGCCTTAGCATTTTTTGCCACGTAGCTGTCTTGACCATATTGTGAAGTAAGTACTGAATAATACACAAGTAGACACATAATTAGCTTCTGTCTTCTTTGAATTTAGTGGATTCAAACAAGTGAATAACTGTTCACTTGTTTAAATGTGAAGGCAAAAGAACTAGAAAAACAAAGTCGTCACTAGAAGATTATTATTAGAACTTTAGAAAACATATACGGAGACTTAACATATTACAACACACCACCCTCAGTGGGGGTTGAGAATGAATGCATTGGCCATTCAACTCTGAGATGTCAGGGCAATTAGCTAAAAGCAACCAAAAGACCATTTATCCAAAATAACTTCCTTGACCATCAATTTTGATACAAAAAATTTGTACTGTCCATTTACCTATTCATTCACTGATATCTACTATATGCTCTGTACTGTGCTAGACAATGGGGATAAAAGACTAGATAGGATACCCTGGTCCTGACTCTAGAGAAGTATACAAACTGGTTGGAGAAAGAGATGAATACATTGCCAGTTACAAAATAATGTAACAAGTGCTATAACAGGGGCAGCATAAGGCTATAATGTAACATAAGTCAGATGTTGTGTATTTTTTGGTTATATTGTCTGTTGCCTCACTAGGATGAAGTTTGATTTTAAAAAAGGACTTTGTCTTCCAATTCACTGCCATATACACAGTATATGACAGGAAACTTTTATAGTTTATGAGTCTAACAGTAGTCTTTCTTAGGTTTCTTGCCTCCTATATTATTGAACTTCCACTACCACCATATCATACCTAATGGTTTTAGTCATGAAACTTTATCATCTCATTTTCTCATATCTAAAGATTCACAACATAAATGCTTCCCAACCCAACCCACTGTTCTATATGAAGGTCAGACAGTTCTCTGAAATTATTTCAAAACAAGTACTTATCAATTTATGAACTTCAGCTTCCAACTAAGATTGAGCCCTAGGGACCATAGTTGGCCTCTGCCTAAAATAATTTAAAAATAAAACAACAGTGTTTAAGATACAAGACATCAGCGAATAAAGAACAATAATCACTAAACAAGGTGAAAGCCATCCAATTGCAACATCTTAGTGTTATAAAAAGTTTCCAGGCTGTGATATGCAAGAAGTGAGCGTAGATAAAGCCAGGCAACACACTTTCTGAGTCGAGGAGATGAAACTGAGAATCTAGAAAGAATGGGATGACTAGGATTTACTTTTTAACTAATGGGTTCTACAATACAGTGACAAATTAACAGGGACACTACTCTCAAGAAACTCTCTAGGTAGGGAGTCAAACATAAAAACAGATAATAAATACATGCTGGTAAAAAGAAAAATAAATATAAGTGTGGATATTCAGTCAATTTATTAATAACTATCTCCTATTAGGAAGCCTATTCTTTATTGTCTGAGAAGGCCCCCCGCCAAGCAATCTAATAATTCCAAAAAATTCCATAAACTGGCTCAGCATAACCAGAATTCCTAATGCTATTAGAATAGCTCTTTGTCTGATACCTACAGTCAGAGGTTAAGTGGTTTTAATCTACACTTGAGGTTCTTTGATCAAATAAACCAGTTCTCTGGTCCAAAGAGTCAGGGAGAAGGGTCTCTTTTTCTAGAAGATTTCAGCTGCCCATTCTTCTTTGCATTTGCACAGACTGTCATGACCTGAGAACTTCAATAGCTGAGGTACCACAGGCCTTCAATAGCTGAGCCACCATTAATCCAACAGGGCTGACCCAGAATCCTCTTTTGTGCTTTTTTTTTTGGTGGGTGTGAATCAAGAGCTGATTAACTAAAATCAGAGTACAATCAAGATTTTAAGTAAAATATTTCAAATTCTCTAAAAAAAAAAAAAAAACAAATCCTTAAGCACTCACTTATAAACAAAATTTTTACTCTTGCCTGCTCAGTTCACTCAGGCAGCTCTTCTAGTGGCCTCTACTAACTTAGTCAACCATCGACAAGTTTTAAGCTCTTTAAGTACTGATGCCCTGAGCGTAATGCTCTACATTTTCAAGATATCAAATGTCAATACATATCACACCCAAGCCAGAGACCACAAGTAATTTTGATGTTTATTATACACACAGGCATGTGGAAGGCAAGAAGGATTCTCTAAATGAGGGATGAAACCCACCAGCAAAAGGACACTCTGATATCCACTAGAGGAGGGGAGATAGAAAGATACGTGGCAGGAGCTATCCCTAGGTCCCTCTTCCCCATGACATTTTTGAGTCATGCCAGGAGAGACTAAGTTCTGGCAGTGGTGGGAAGACAAGAGGAGCAAGGAAGGTTGCCTTGCGTGTGACTTATAGGTGTAAAGCAGAAGTGAGTGCAAAGCTTTGTTAGTCTGTCCATTTTCCCCTGGGGGAACAGGTGGCTGTCTCCAGTTTCCAGCATGGCAGATATTGAACAGTTTAGCCAACTATCAATGTGCTAGGGATGACAATTCTATTTCTCTACAATAAGCAAGAACAGCAAGACAGACATGCTAACAAGTGAAATAATATAATGTGATCTATACAAAAATAGGCATATATGAGTTTCAGAAAAAGAACAAAGGATACCATCCTGTCTGAGGCATCCCACCAAGGTTGTACTCTATCAGGGTTGTGACAGACACTGGGAATTTGACAGATAGACAAGAGAAGGAAGTGAGGCCCAAGCAAAGGGCTAGACAGAGTGAAGGGAGGCCTGAAACAATATGCACTCCATGAGAGACAGTGGCCAGCTTGGTCCTTCTGGAGCACAAAGGAAAGGGGAAAATGGCAGATGATGGCACTAAGAAGCCAGCAGGGGACAAGATGGGCAGGATCTTATAGCTGTGCTTTATCAAGTAAGTTCTGTAGAGCTCTTAAAAACCTCAAGGAAGGAAGATGGTCAGATTTTCCTTTAAAAGAATGCCTCTGGCAGTATGGTTGGGAAAGGGTTGAAGAGAGATTTCAGCCCTTCCCAGCTAACTTCCCAGCAAGACAGCTGGGAAGCCTCCAGGATCATCTGTCTATAAGGAGTACTAAAGTATCATTGAGCAGGTAATGAAACCAAGAAAATTATATTTGCTAGAATTTCTATATGTGGATGGAAGAAATACTTACAAAATATAGGCTCAGACTACTTTGGGTCAAATCCTACCTCTACTGAGAAAATTCCTTCAGGGAAGGGAGGATGAGGGCTGCTATCAGGGAAGGAGCAAGAGGGACAAGTAAGTGTCTTGGAAAAGATCAATGTCTTACAGGCTTCTCGCATCTCGTGTTTGACTGAGAATTCGTAATATACCCATTTCCGCTCTGCCATTTCTCCCCTAGTCCTGGAGAGTAGTGTGACAGTCATTCAATTGCTCATTCTAAAACCTAGAAATCGAATTTGGGTCTCCCATGTGCTAAGCTGAAACAAACGCTTTCAATTCTACATCCTTCCCTATTTTCATGACCTCTGCAGTGTGACACTGTAGTTCTTCTCACTAAAGACTACCAAGGTAGAAGCTATTTTCACCCACCTCAAAGTCTAAGCTGGCCGCATGACTTGTTTTGGCTGGTAGAAAGTGGTGGAAGTGACAGTAGATTAGTTCTGAGCCTAGGCCTTAAACGGCTTCTCCTGTTTTCACTTGCTCTTTCATCTGTCATTGCTAGGAGAATAAGCCCAGGCTGGCCTGCTGGAGAGGAGAGGTATAGCAGAGCCAAATAACCTCACTTATCTCAGCTAGCATCTAGACAGCAAGGTAAACTCCAGTTACGAAAGTAAATCAAGACACATTGCAGATATACCTCGCCAACCACCCCAGAAACTTACTCTTGTGTGACACTGAGGTTTGCTGTCTGGCTTTTATGCTACAATATTAGCAATAGATACATGATGACCTTTAACTCATTTTCTTATATCCCAGATATATCAACCTATCCCATGTGTCCTGTAATTTCTACCTACAAAACGTATCTCAAATCTTTCCATCTTTTTTCCATATACATTGCTCTACTCTAATCCAAGCACCATCATCATCTCACCTGAAATGAACTGCCAGTTCCCTACTTCCTCTCTAGACACTTATAATCCATTCTGCAAATATCAGTGGGAGGGATTTTTTTCCAAAACATAAATCAGATCCCTCAGTCATTCCCCTGTTTAAATCCCTGAATATCTTCCCATAGCTCTCAGAACTCAATCCAAACTCCTCACCATGACCTGCAGGCCCCAGCTGATCTGCCTAATATAAGGATGAAAAAGCAGCTTTTATAATACCCTCAAAACCAGTTTCTTCAAAGAAATGTGGAATCCATTTCTATTTAGAAACCTCTGTAGAAAGGTGTTTTGCTATTTTAATTCATGGAATATTATTTTGGTAAATGTACCAAAGTATATCAAAAACAGTTTCTTAGGCAGACACAGAAATTGGACATAAAGATCTGATTTTACCAAAAGGCAAAAAATTAAGGTGGGGAAGGAATAAAAGGAGAGGATGAAAGGAAAAGTAACAATACATTGGGGATCCAGTGAATCACACTGAAACCACTGAAAGATAAAGTAAGACCTAGAAAAGAGGTCTACATTTGAGGCTATAGGAGCAAAGAGGTCAAAATCATGCTTTGAAAGGATGTGGACATCTGATCTTTAACTTCACACCAATGGCACAATAGGAAAAAAAAAATGGGTTACTTCTGAGGTAGGAAGTATAAGCCAGAAGATTAGACACTCCCAAACTTCCTGAGAATTGACATTAATAAGCATTACTTAATATTTGTATGGAATATTTCTGGCTAAAGAATGCTTTTGCATATTTTCCCTGCCTAATACCTGAGGAACTCAGGGTTCAATGGAATTTAATAAACAGAAATTAGTTTTCATCCTGAATTTCTCCAAGCATACTAATTTGATGATTCATAAGGCCTATGAGTTTGTGAGCCTTCCTAGAATGAATTGCCATGATTTGCACTTTTGAAAGAAATATCCTTCAAGAAGCTGACTTCTAGGATCTATACGTTGAAGCATAAAGGATACCACAGATGCAAAACAATGCAAAAAGTGCTAAAACTGGTTGCTGTCGTTAAACAATGTGTTTACAGCCCCAGAATACCAAAGGCAGCACAGAGATATCTAAAAAAGGCACTTGGTGCAGTCATGGACACCAGTAAGACAGGATTCTCATCTCCCAGGAAGTGATGTTAAATGCAGTTTGTTAATGCTCTATCGCTCAACTAATAGATGCTTTCTTTCCGACAGAGGCTTCACTTTCAGCCTCTTGTAATGGGAGGGGAGAGGTGAAAATTTTAAAAAGCTGCTGGATCTGGATATTAGTGGAATTTCTCTCCAATGAACTGACAATGTACAGGTATGACAACATGGCCTGTAGCTCTTCTCGAAGAGAAGAGACTCTGCTGAGAAAATAAAATACAACAAAAATGCTGCAGGAGAGTCTTTCTAACATGCTCATTCCTCTGCCTTCTCTCACTCTGTGTCTTTCCCTAGGAATGCCACCTCCATCTTTTTTCTGTGTCAACATTGAGCTTATCCTTCAGATGCTAACTCATTCAGCCTCCCTATTAGGCTCTCAAATGATTACAGGCCCCGAGGATTTTCTCCTTCAATAAATAAGTTCAAATCACAATCATAATTCATTTTCTCTGTATCCCTGAAACATCACACACACACCCCCCCACACACACACAAACACACACACACACACACACACACACACACAGTGTGTATTATCTCAATGAATTGTACCAGAAACTGGAAACCTACTGGTAATCCTTTTTTATGCCTTTTATTTCCCCAACACATTTACCAGTGCCAGAGTTAGATTAGGCCTCCTCTGAAGTATCTCTTGAGTTTGACTATTCCTATCCATCCCTCAGTGCACCTGCTTATAACAGCTATCTCCACTTGTTTGATCTGTGCCTCCCTTTAAAGTGTCTTGCCCAAATCTCCCATTCCAGCATATTATCTACAATGCAGTCTAAGTGGTCTTACTGAAATGCAAATCAGATCACGTCACTCCTCTGAATAAAATATTTCAGTGATTCCCCTCTTCTCATGACAAGGGTCTGGATTTCTGTACGTGGTTTATGATGTTCTACACAATCTGGCCTATGATTATCTCTAGTCCAGTTTCATCTCTAGCTATTTTCTCACCTTACGTTAGCCTCTAGACTTTTGTAAATTCTGCAAGCTGTGCCTGAACTCTTCTACCTGCCCTTTGACTGGCTAACTTTTATATATTTATCCTGTCTCAGCTTAGATACTTCATTTTCTTCCTGGAGCTTCCTAATGCTAGTATCAATATTCTTCCTGGGTGGTACCACAGCATCCTACAGTGATGAGGAGGAGGTGGCCTAGATCCTTCCTTTTCTGGGTAAAGGGTGGAAGCAGTGTGGATTGTTAGCATGGTGTGTTCTAATATCCATGTGTCACTATGCCCTTGTTCTTTGTGTCTTCACATCTCCTCCTGTTGCCTTTTAAAGCACTTTCATAGTATGTGGTTTTGCCTAATAAAGCATTCTCATAGCAAAAAAATGTATATATGGTATTGTGCAAATAAATGCTCACTCCAAATTAGCGATATATTTATTGAAGTTTAATATTGTGTTTATGATACAGAAGTATTTGCTTTAATTATAGATAAAAATTTATTTTTTATTGCTGTTTAAGAAGATTTGGATTATCCTTATACTTTGAGGAGAAGTTTCTTATTTGAAGTATTTTGGAAATAGGTCTTTTAACGTACAAAGATAGATATTAATCTCCCCTTCTAGCTCTCCAAGATTCAACAAAAGTGATTATACCCCCGCCCCCAAAAATGATGGTAGTATTTTATACTACCATCATTTTATAGGCATAGGGTTCTTAGCTGCAAATAATGGAACTAACTCTAATAAAGCAGAATGCAAATATTTTAAATATTAGGGAGGTAACAGAATCTCTGGGATCGCTAAAGGATGGAGCTTGGAGGCTACCCAGCCAGTAACAATTTTCCAGGCTCCACGGTGGAATGGAGACACTACAATTGCCCTGGGTGGGCAGAGATATTATGGAAGCTGATCCCCAGGTGTTACCACTAGGACTTCTACCACTGTCCCTAATGGGTGGAGCCCATCACATGCCTATGCCCTCACTGTAAGGAAATGAAGTATTGTTGTATATCTTGGGAAGCACTTGGATTAATTGTTATACAGTTTTGTTGAAGAAGACCCCCAGGGTAAGTAGCCATAACTACTAACTGAATTTAAAATTGTTAATGAGTTTCTCAAAAAAATATTAAGGTTGTCAGCTGGCGTAGTATATATCTTGCCTGTTTTCCAAGGACTTCTTTGGGCAGCACCATGTCTGTGCTGGCAAACAACTGAGACTTAATGAAAGAATGTGGAGATATGAATGAATTAGTGCTGTATACTCTCTGAGTGCCAAATATATACCAATGGACAATAAGGTCAGGCAGAGAACAGACAGGCATTAGTGACAAGCAAAGATATGCAGAATTTCATTCTCAGCAAATCAAAAGTCCTCAACCTGGTTGGAAGAATATTGGTACTGAATGCTATCAATAAGGTGGCCAGAGAGGGTTAGAGGTGCACAATGTGCTTCCTTAACATTCTATACTTCTCCAATCTCAGCACTAATCAAAAGTTGTTGAATAGTTTGTTTCCTGTAACTCTTACAGAGTTATAAGATCTGTGAAGACAGGGACAGGGACAATACCCATCTCTGTCTGGTTCATAGATAGTATGTTTATAGATATTTTTAAACATAGGTGAGTGAATGAATGAGGGTGAGAATGAAGGCACAGAGGCATTACAGGGAGGTGGGCCCCAGAGAATGGTGCCAAGGTCCAGTGGGGTGACTGGGATCAGCTCAGGCCTGATGCTGGCCACTCCCACCCGGGTCCTTTCTTTCTAATCTGTTCTCATTCTCCTTGGGAAGGATTGAGGTCTCTGGAAAACAGCCAAATAACTGTTATGGGAACAGCAAGCCCAAATAAAGCTCAAGCATCAGGAGGATCTGAGAGCTGAAAGCAACTTCTGTTCCCCCTCCCTCAGCTGAAGGGGTGGGAAAGGGCTCCCAAAGCCATAGCTCCTTTTAGGGGATTTAGAAGGCATAAAAAGGCCCCTGGCTGGGAACTTGCTTCTTCATTCTGCAGTTGGTGCCAGAACTCTGGATCCTGAACTGGAAGAAAATGTCTATCCAGTAAGTATTTCTGGGAGACTTTTTAAAAACACCTTAGTGGATTCATGATAAATGCGCTATTTCAAGAGCTCCTGAAGAGAAGGCATTGATTCACGACCTGTTTAGGAAAGACCCTTAAAATTTGGTGGGGACATTTTTTCCTGCTTATGTATTAAAGCAACTCTCTAGAATTCAGGTCCAAAGTATGGGGGATTTGTGTGACTTAGCCCAGGGTTTGGAAGCAGTCTTGAGTATGGGGATTTCAGACAGACTCGGGCTCCACTTCTTGCCCAGTCATTTCCTAGCATGTGACTTTGGACAAATTACCTAACTTTTTAAGTCTAGTTTTTCCCGTATATAGAAAGATGTCACAACAGCTTTTACTCCATTATGTTACTGTGAGATTTAAAAGAGCTAATACCATGCAAAGTTCTTTTTATGGTATGCAGGACATAGTAATTGCTGAGTAAAAGGTAATTATTATAATTGAGTCTGATCAGAGATTCCACTTTTTTAAGTTATAAAATGAAACTGAACGGAGGAGGTAGAAAATAAACAAAAATAAAGAACCTGAATCTCCTGGTCTATGATGAAAAAGTACTGTAGGTCTTGGGGATTGGTAGAAAAATGAGATCATGGGGGGAAATTATGGTATAATATGAGTGGATAATGAAAGATGAGGTACCCGACCCAAAAAGCTGTCATCTCCCAACCCCTAGGAAGGAGATAAATGAGTCTCTCCTTGAGGCAAGAAAATCAATGATGCAGTGAGCTGAGCATGTTGATAGGGTGGGAGAATACTGTGGGAAGGACCCTGTTTAGTAACAAATTTTAGGAAGTGAAGTGATGGCAGTAGGATTGATTGATTTGTATTCCGAAGTAAAGAAAAACTGCAGAGGACAGGATTAAGTTCACTGTGACCATAGAGGTCATTTCTCTTGACATCAGAGCAGTGATCTGGGACCCCCTTCCATACCTGAGTAGTCTTCCCCATCCCCAGCCTCATGTGCTCCTCCCTCCCCCGTTCCCTTCCCCGTCCCCTTCCCCAGCTCCCGCCCCTCCGTCCCCTCAACCCACGGGCTGAAACTAGACTGGTAGGAGAGAACAGGCTTTGAGCCAGTCCTAGAGTGCCTTGTCTCCTGCAGCTCTGCCTCTATCTCTGCAGACTTGGAGCGTCAACATGGGCTTCTTCCTTATTCTTCCACTATTTCAGGGTCGAGCATCCTGCTGGTGGTTACAAGAAACTGTTTGAAACTGTGGAGGAACTGTCCTCGCCGCTCACGGCTCATGTAACAGGTTGGTCTCGCCCATCTTTAAACCATCCTCTTTTATGTCAAAGTCTCTCTTCTCTGGCTTCCTATTCCTTGGCATCTCTCAATGCAGACTCCCCCTGTGGGTCACAGGGAGAGAGATCAGGTGGTTTGGGCTTTTTGTAGCAAGAACCCATTTTCTTTCATTTGCCTTTACTTTATTTCTCTAAGGTAGAAAAACGCTACCTAATTGGAATTCCGTAAGGATCAGGATTACACCTTTGTCATCTTCAAACTGTCAGTGCCTAGTTCAGTGCCTGGCACATAGTAAATGTCCTATAAATATCTGTTCCATAGGTGTCTGAATAAATGAAGGTCCAGGGACAAGCACCTGGGAATGTGAAAGGGTGGTGGGTTTCATGCCCATTTTATTAGAGGAATGTTGGTTCTGCTGGGAGGCAGATGTAGATGCAAACCTAACTCTATCATTTCACTGTCTGTGAATCCTCTAAGTTACTTCAACATTCTGAGCCTCAATTCCCTTATCTACAAAAGCCCAAAATTTACCTCACGAGGATTTTGTGAAAATTAAGTGGAGTAATGTAAATAGAATGATTCATGCGATATCCAACACAAAGTGATCAATAGACAGTAATTATTACTATCAGTATCATTATTAGCTATAGGAAATAATCCATTTGCTTGAAAAAATTCACTGGTAAGAATCAAGGAAACACTGTCAAGCACTCCCTTTCTCAAAGGATAAATCTACCTGGGTTTTTAGGGACAAACCTAACTGTGAAAGCTGAGAGGCCTTAAGGACTCTCTTGGGTACCCCACATTTTGCAGATGAGGACACTGAGGTCCAGAGATGACATGTGAGCTGATCCTAAACCAGAAGTCAGGTCCCTGACATCTAACCCTGTGGACTTCCTGCTACAGCAGATTGACTTTCATCCAGGCAGTAGCTCACACTCACAGAGGGATATAGCTCTAGATTTTAAAGAGCCAGGATTCCTGTTTATTCATTTAAAAAGTTTTTTTCTATAGACACATCTTTTTAAAATATATTTATTCCCATTCTTAATCCATCCTTCTACTCCTCACTCTACTAAAATATATCAAGAAATTTGAAAATCTTCTTCAAAATGAGATGGCAAAAGGCAAATGGATTGGTGTTTGGGGAGATCTAGGTGGAGAGTCCCTGTCCTCTCAAGATGCTTCTCCCTCACTCCTTCCAACCCTTTATCCACACTCCGGGGTGTCACCACATTTCCCACAGTGTGGTCTCCTAGTGAAGGAGAGTCAAGTCAGCAGACATTTTCTCAGTGCTGTCCAGCGCAAGGGCTGGGAATGAAAATCACTGCCAGCTCTATGAGGAAGAAGCTGCCCAATCAGGCTGCTGATACACTCTGCCTTACCAAGGACAAGCCCAGCCCAAGGCAGGGATAAGAAGCAACGTTCTTTCTCCCCTCATCACAGGCAGGATCCCCCTGTGGCTCACCGGCAGTCTCCTTCGATGTGGGCCAGGACTCTTTGAAGTTGGATCTGAGCCATTTTACCACCTGTTTGATGGGCAAGCCCTCCTGCACAAATTTGACTTTAAAGAAGGACACGTCACATACCACAGAAGGTAAAGCAGCACTCCATGCCCCTCCTCCTCCCCTAAGTAGGGCCTAGCTCAGCTCCTCCCTAACCCTAACCCTAACCCTAACCCTAACCCTAACCCTAACCATGTGAGTTTTAACCTCTGGACCCAGGAGGCAACCTATATACGCACTTTCTCAGAATGTACCTGGGCCAGTGTGTCTGCCTGGACACGAGGGAATACTATCATGGAATAAAGGAGAAGCTAAAGCCTAGGGCTTTGGGGTCCAACATGCGTGGCTTTAAACCCCGTATTCAACAGGCATGACTTGCCTGGGGTAACCTTTGGCAAGATGTTGACCTCCAATTCTTGGTTTTATAATTAGTAAAATGGGAGACATAATAGAATCTACCTCATACGTTCATTACAAGCATTAAATGAGAGCACAGTGTCTAGCACACACAAAGCACTTCATAATAATAGCTATTGTGATGCTTGTTATTATTATTAAACCATGGCCATCTTGATTCCTTTTTCTTTTTATAAAATTGGAAAGGCCACTGGTAAGAGGGTAGTGAAGGACAGAGCATGTCACGATGATACCAGAAAGAGAAGTTTTCTGAAAACAAGAGATTATTGAAGCTCTAAATCGTCATTCCAGGAAACCCCTGTTAACGAAGTATTAACAAATACTTTGTCTTCTGCTTTCACGTTCAAGCCTATTAGTGGCTTTGCTGATCACCACAGATTTCAGGCATTTTGACAAGACCTGTAAAGGAACAGTGAAAGGGGACTTGAAGCAGGACAAGTTGTGTGATAACAGAAGAGAAACAGATGATGTCAAGCAGAAATGTAGCCATGACAGCTTAGTGTGGAGTTCAGATAAAGCTTCATATACCTTCGACAGATCAGGACACTCTTTCTTCTTCATAAAAGTGTGACCGGGCGTGTTGGCTCACATCTGTAATCCCAGCACTTTGGGAGGCCGAGGTGGCCGGATTACTTGAGGTCAGGAGTTCAAGATCAGCCTGGCTAGCATGGTGAAACCCTATCTCTACTACAAATACAGAAAAATTAGCCAGGCGTGATGGTGCATGCCTGTAGTCCCAGCTACCTGGGAGGCTGAGGCAAGAGAATAGCTTGAAACCAGGAGACAGAGGTTGCAGTGAGCAGAGATTGCGCCACGGCACTCCAGCCTGGGTGACAGAGTAAGACTCTGTCTCAAATAAATAAATAAAAGTACAAAATCAGATTGTAACTGGCTGTCCACATGAGAAATCCTGGACAAGGTATGCTATCTACTCTAAGACCTGTCTGGGCAAGAGATAGAATTCAAGAATACTTAATTTTTAAAACAAAATAAATGTTAAAATTGAAGAAAAACATAAAAGAGACAGAGAGAGATTGAGAAGAATATAATTCAGCACACCATGTGTGGAATTTCCCCAGTAAGTTTAGGTTGACAGGTTGTAGGTGACGGGGGTGGGGGTCCTTTGTGAACTTCCCCCAGGGCTGCATGGTGTGATACAGAAAGTTCATGCTGTCCAGCTCTGACCAACTAGGATTCTAAACCAGCTTGGCTACATATGCCAACCACTTAACTCCTCTGAACCTCAATTTCCTCATATGTGAGGTTTAGAAGACAGAAATGTAAACTCGTGGGACATTGTGTCTGCCCTGCTTGGTCACCCCAAGAAAGTGAGCTAATAAAACCCTTCATTCTTCATGTTGTGCATTTATGATTGTGACTTGATGAAGACACATAGAATGCCCATTCTAAGCTCCACATGGGTTGTACGGATTGCTCCTGTCTATACCCTTCCTTATGTTTCAATGTCCTTCAGGTTCATCCGCACTGATGCTTACGTACGGGCAATGACTGAGAAAAGGATCGTCATAACAGAATTTGGCACCTGTGCTTTCCCAGATCCCTGCAAGAATATATTTTCCAGGTTACTGAACCCAAACTGAATGTTACTCAAGACATTTTACATTAGCCCTTTTTCTCTCATGGCTTGAAAATTACTGGACTGAAAAATTCATTTGCTTCTACAGGTTTTTTTCTTACTTTCGAGGAGTGGAGGTTACCGACAATGCCCTTGTTAATGTCTACCCAGTGGGGGAAGACTACTACGCTTGCACAGAGACCAACTTTATTACAAAGATTAATCCAGAGACCTTGGAGACAATTAAGCAGGTAGGACACAGTGCTAGGTGATGTTCGGGAATTTAGAATTTGGAACTTAAAATTAAATCAACATAAATTATTCATGCTGTGAATGTTTGATTCTGACTTGATGAAGACACACAGAATGACCATTCTAAGCTCCAAATGGATTGCACTGATTGCCTCTGTCTATGATGCTTTCCTGCAATTGGTGCAATTTGGTGAAAAGAACATGAGAGCCAGATTAAGTTTCAAATCCTAGCGTTGTCAACAATGACTAGCTATTTGACATAGGACAAACATCGTTTCTTCATCTATAAATTTTTAAACACTTACATGGATTGGAGAAAACCCATATAAAATGCCTAATATATTCATTCATTCATTCATGACATAAATATTTATTGAGTGCTTTCCACATTCAGAATTTATGCTAGATGCAAGGGATAGATCAATAAGTAGGATAACATGGTCCCTGTGTTTCATAGCTTTTATAAGCTAGCATGAACCTGGTAAATACTGGGTGCTCAAGAAATTATAGCTACTGATACTGAAAATCATGCTATTTATGGTTCTAGGCAAGTATGTTGCACTAATTTGCCCCTTCTTATAGATACTTCTTATGAGAAATAAAGCTATATCTTGAATGAAATAGCATAGAACAAAATTTCAGCAATATTAGGAAGTGACAAATTTTACTGAGACCTTAGGGAATCTCAATGCAGCAGTCCTCAGATACACATTTTGAACCAATATTTATTAAGATACACCTACTTACAAGGCATTGTTCTTATCATCAGGTGACTTAATGTCTAGGTGGAGAAATGAAATATATAACTGTAATAGGACAAAGAATATGATAAGTCTTTTAAGAAGGAAAATCTTTTAAGAAAGCACAAATACTAAAGGAATAACTTCTGGAAATAGTTGGCAATGCAAGGTGGGACAGGTGAAAGAAGGTTTAAAGGGAAAGGTTTTGGGCTGGAAGTTGAACGAGAGGTATGACTTCAGGGAATTTAGGGGAAGGATATGCTAGATGGAGGGGGTAAGGCGATCAAAGGCATAGAGGTAGAAGGTGTTCGTGAAAACTGGAGAACAATCTCCTTTGACTAGACTTGCAGCATTTCTCAGTGGAGGTACTAGTATGACATTAGGCAGGGGGTGACTCATCATTATGGGGACATCCCCACACATGGGAGAGGTTTGGCATCCCTGGCCTCATCCACTAAACACCAGTCATGTTTTCAATCATTGTACTAACCCAAAATGCTCCTGACATTTCCATATCTTCCTCTAGCAGGCAATAACACTCCCAGTGGAGAACTGGTTGCCTAGAGTAGTTAATGTCAGGGGAATAGTGAGACACAGGGTAGGATGAAACTAAAAGCTTGAATAATTGGCTAAACATTTGGAATATGTTGTTTAGCTAATGGGAAGCTACTGAAAGTTTTTGCTCAAAGAAGTAGTATGAGTAGGGCTATACTTCAAGATGTTTATTTGGGGAGCCATGTGTGAGCTATATGGGAAGGTAAAAGAGATACAGTATAGCTGGGAGACCAAGAGGTGAAATTGAAGGCCAGAACCACAAACACAGTACTGGTAAAAATAAGAAGAAAAAAAATAGTCTCAACATTGAGTCTCAATAGCACAAGTTGATCTATAATTCTCAACAGACTATTTACTGCGTCTTAACATATACTCCCCACAGCCCTTTCTTGTTTATACTGTGTGTGTAACCATGCACAAGTGTGAGTGTAGCTCCTTTAGAGAAGAACAAAACCTGAGTTTCTAAGTCATTCCTTTGACTTTAACAGGGAATCTGTATTACAATTACATGGTATTTTAATGAGAAATATAGAAGCTATGGTATGGCTCCAGAGTAGACTTTATTAGGAAGAGGTCAGGTTCCATTGTTACTAGCACTGTAAAATGTAATTTTAAAAATGTGAAATTTTTGATTGTTTACTGTTATTAACCAGTGCCTTTGCCTCCAGACTGATTCCCTTAAATACAATTTATTTAAGGCAGCAGTAGGAAATTTTAAAATGTAAATATGAAATTATTACTTCACCTAGGGAATCCATAACTTCCCAAATAAAGTCCAAGTGAAGGTCTTTGTGTCTGGCCCACTCTTATTTCCCCTCCTCTATGCGTGCCCTTCATGGTAGCCAGGTTAAATGACTAGTAATTGCCAAACAGCACACATTATTTCACAAGTCTATGCATTTACAGTAGGCATTTACGTTAGGATTCCCACTCCCCGGAACACACTGTCATCCTGCTCCACTTGGCTAACTCTACTCACCTTTCAAACATTAGTTGGAGTCATGTTTCTCAGGAAAACTGCCTAATCCCTCGGTCTGGACTAGATGGTGCTTCTCTATGACGCCATTGCACACTCGCAATGCTTTATGCCAGCTTATTGGTCTAATGCAGTGCTGCCAATAGAACTTTCTGCAATAACGGAAATGCTCTATAACTGTGCTATCCCGGTGTTATTAAGCACTTGAGATGTAGCTAATGTGACTGAGGAGCTGAATTTGAAGTTCTATCTAAAAATTAGTGGTCACTATATTAATAGAACAGCACGAGTCTAGAATGAAGTTCTTGAAAGCAAAGATCTTCTCTTTCCTGGGCCCTGGTACAGTACAGTACCTGGCACATAGTGAAAGCCCAGAGCATTTGATAAATGATTGATTGAATAAATGAGTATCTTGCTTATTATTTAAATAAGTGTGCTAAAATGTCCTATGCTTTAAAAAAATCCCCCAAATTAAAATAATTTATAAATATATATTCCATTAATTATTCATTCAATAAATCTTTACCAAGTAGGTCCCAGGTAGAAATCTAGTGCTGATTTATCTAGCTCTTTATCCTTAAACAAGACACTTGATCTCTCTGAGACCTCAATTTATCCTTCTGCAAACAGAGATTTGTGTTACATTTGCAGTTCTAAACTTCTTATGAGACATAAAATTGAATTAAATGCTGAATGTTTTGCCTGAAATGTTTATATTTAATTAAAAGAGATCCATGGTTCTCCTAAAGTCTATTTAAATTAAGACTTTCTATACTACATGAAGCTTGAAGTCCCTTTCAGTTCCAAACTCATATAGTACTGCGTGCAAGACACATAGTTGGTATTTACACAGTATCATACAAAATTGCCATTTTTTGAAATCAACAATTTTTGGATATTAGCAATTTTATTCAATTAAATCTAATACAATAATAAGTGTATAAAAAAAGTCTGAAGACTCAAACTTATGGCTTGAGGTCAGTCTGCATATACTAAAAGTAACTAACCAGAGCCTTGTATAGTACACATCAGATAAAGAGATGTCACAGGTAACTCCAGATTCAGACACATGAGGGGCAGTGTGTTCTGCATGAAGGTGGGAACTCAAGGTGAAAGAGGGTAGAATCCAGAGAGATGAGAAGAAAGAGAAAGTGCACTTAGGGTGAGAGTGGTGACCTCAGACCTAGGGACAAAGGTATAATGTATCTTCCTTCTCTCAACGGGAGGACATTCACTTTACTTCCGTAGGTTGATCTTTGCAACTACGTCTCCGTCAATGGAGCCACTGCTCACCCCCACATTGAAAATGATGGAACCGTTTACAATATTGGTAATTGCTTTGGAAAAAATTTTTCAATTGCCTACAACATTGTAAAGATCCCACCACTGCAAGCAGGTGAGTTTACCAATCTGTCCTCTTCTGAAAACAAGTATCTGTATTGTGAGAAGGTTACTGTGTTGTGAGAAAGATCAGAATATCAGAATAGCATTTTGTGCATAATTAAATTACTCTCAGATTTCAGAAATATTGCCCTCACCCCTACCCTATAAGGGTCCTAATGCCCAAGGGCATCATATCAAAGGATGACTACTTGAAAATATAGAAAGCAAGTGTCCAAGTTCTCTTCTAGAATTTAAAAATGTAGTGTGTATATATACACATATATACACACATAATATATATATATGGATTTGATCATATACAATTTGGATTCAAACTTAGCAAACATTTATTGAGCACTTATCCATGTGCTAGGCAAAACTAAATTAAATAAGCATGTATGTGTGTATAATAGCATACATACATGTATGAGAGTGTACTAAGTATGTTGTGCTTACTTCCCAAAACTACAAACAAATCTGTTAACTCATATAAATACTATAGAAAAAAAAACTACAGCAAAAAGGAGTGTACCCAAGAATTCTCCATTCATTTTCCATTTATTGCCAGGTTCATTGTTCACCACCTTGATGATGGAATTATTTGAACATATACAGATTTTTGTTTAGTATTATTTAGTACAGTTCTTAAAGTATAGTTCTCGGACCAAGACCATCACCTAGGAAACCGTTAGAAATACAAATCTTGAGCCCTGTCCAGGGCAGACTGAATGAGAAATTGGGGGAGTGGAGCCTGCAATCAGTATTTTAAGAAGCTCTTTATGTGATTCTGATGCACACTAAAGTTTGAGGACATTCACTTTCTAGTGAGTAAATTTTAATGTGTGTTAAGAATTACTGCACAGGGCTATTGACACAAACCCATCTAAACTATATCCTTTGGGCATCTTAAGATGTTGCAAAAGGCATTTTGCCCATTCTGAGGTTTTTTCCCTACTCCCCTGACTTAAAACCCACCTCCAGCTATTACAAGATGTGACTCCACTATATTCCGCTTGCCACACCCTATTTGAATGCACGTTTCCAAATCTGCTGCTATTTGGATTTTCCTGGGTGATTTTGCAGCATCACATGAAATTTCACTAAGAAGTGCAAATGATGGAGAAAATGAAAATAACCTCTCTAAAACAATCAAAATGTGTTTCTTTGCCTGTATAAGCTGTTCTAAATGCTTTGTATTAAAAAAAATAAGAGGCTGTTCCAAAGCCTTTTAAAACCACTTTATTTCAGACAAGGAAGATCCAATAAGCAAGTCAGAGATCGTTGTACAATTCCCCTGCAGTGACCGATTCAAGCCATCTTACGTTCATAGGTAACTTGAAGGCCTGCTATGAATCTTCAGGAAAACTCAAGTTTAAAGATTTGCTTTGCCTACCTTTGATATCAATCCTGATCACAATTTTTTTTTCAGAAAACTAAATTTAAACATAATTAATTTCATGTAGGCACTGTTGATTCTTGTAACTGAGCATACCGCATGTATACAAATTTGTTTGTGACTTGAGAATCAGCCCTTTCATTCACAAGCCCGTTTGTGTTTCTGAACAGTTTTGGTTTGACTCCCAACTATATCGTTTTTGTGGAGACACCAGTCAAAATTAACCTGTTCAAGTTCCTTTCTTCATGGAGTCTTTGGGGAGCCAACTACATGGATTGCTTTGAGTCCAATGAAACCATGGGGGTAAGTCCTAGATATATTTGTTGAGCTTGTGATTCTGAAGAAGGTGTGTTTAATAATGTACACTTTTTTCCTTTTTAAATGCATCAAAATATTTTCCTCATTTTTCAAGGTTTGGCTTCATATTGCTGACAAAAAAAGGAAAAAGTACCTCAATAATAAATACAGGACTTCTCCTTTCAACCTCTTCCATCACATCAACACCTATGAAGACAATGGGTTTCTGATTGTGGATCTCTGCTGCTGGAAAGGGTAAGAAAGGATACTGGATAAATGCGACATCTCCCATTGTTCCTGGAAATTAGGGGCTTTTATGGGGATGCTGCTCTCAATCGGAATCACATCTAAAATAGCAAGAGGTATGCAAAAGTCAAAAATGTAATTGAGAAAGTAGCAGGGAGTTTAGGTAATCTGAACATCAAAACTATGGTTAATGATTGAAAACTAATTGGGTCCACGAACCCCACCTGAAAACAAAAGATTCCGTGACCTCAGAGGTGAACTTAAACTTGACAAAATCACTGGGGAAACTTGAGCCCCATCCTCTCTGAGAAGGGAGAAAAAGGCTTGCGTTTCTCAGACTAGCCAAGTCACTAAAAAGACAACAGCCCCTAAAGACACAAACAGAATGGTGACAGGAAAGAAGAACAGAAAATATCTCAAAGCTGCTGTTACTTAAACAAATCCATTAAGCCGGTTTCTTTATTTTCATCCAGTGTGGGCAGGAGGAAATGATCTAATACACCTGGCTCAATAGCAGTTTCTGGGTTGTAGAATAAAGAACAGGCAGGCACTTGTGCTTAAAAAGGCATGAATCATCTCTCTAAAATTATTTGTAATTGCCTGTGCTCATGTTTGACTTTTTATTTTTGCAGATTTGAGTTTGTTTATAATTACTTATATTTAGCCAATTTACGTGAGAACTGGGAAGAGGTGAAAAAAAATGCCAGAAAGGCTCCCCAACCTGAAGTTAGGAGATATGTACTTCCTTTGAATATTGACAAGGTAACCTGCTTCTCCACAGATTTCAGATTTAACCAGAATGTTTCATCTCTCTCAGGAATTGTCCTCCTGCCTCATGTTTATACATAAAGTCTTGAAATTTGAGAGCTAGAAGGAGCTTTAAAAATAATTAAACTTCCTTCATTTTACAAATGAAACTAAAGCTCCGAAGAGTAATGTGACTTAGCAAAAGCAACTACAGCAGAGCCAGGATAAGAACCAGGTTTTTTGATTCTAAATCTGCTGTTCTTGTATCAACAAAATTGTCTTTAAAATATACTTCCTCGGTGAATAGTGCAGATCCACTGATTCCTATGATACTTTATCAATAATATAAATACTTTAAATAATTTTGAGATGAAGCATCAAAAAGTACCCTCATAGGGAAATCAGTTCATTGTTTTGGTTTTCTATAAATCTTCTGAAAAATAATGCTAGAGGTTAAAAATCATTACTAACAATTGACAGTCATCTCTTTATTTCTACTTTTTTCTTCCCTGTATTTACAGACTATCTTTTTAGAATAACCAGAGTAACATCTAGAATTTGCAGTGTGATGGAAATACCAGTAAAAATCAATAAAATATAATTCTAACATATAGATATGTGAATATATGCTTTCTTTTATATCTATTTGCTCCCTGGTTGCACAAAAGGGGTTATTGAAACAGCTACATGGAATGTAAAACTTTGTACCAAAGGCTTAGGTGTAGTGTCGTAGAAAATAAACTCAATTTAGAACCAAACACCACTGCTCTTAAGCAAGTTTGTAAGCTCTGTGAAGAATGAGAAAGAGGGAGGAGATTGAGGTTGAGTTACAGACAGGCAAAAGGGCCTCTATAAAGGCAAGAAGGAGTTAAAAATGCAAGATTTCATCTATAAATATAAAGTAGTTGCTGAGGTTGGTTTATTTAGGGGTGTAGGGAAGATGGGTATTGGGCAGAGACTGGAAAGATAGGTTGAAGCAATATTGCAATGGGCTACATAAGCCTTTGAGTGTTATATAAATAAAGGGAGCCATTTAAATATTTTAAGTGTGTATTTTAAGTGTATTTTAGGACATGATTAGATCTGTGATTCAGAAAGTTTACTCTGGCAGCATCATGGACGACAGACTGGAAAGTGAGGAGTCTAGAGTAGAGGCTAGAAGCCCTATTACAGGATTAATGCAATGAGGCAAATAAAAGGGAATAAGTATCTGAGTTAAGAAAATGGTGACTGAGAGATGAAGATGCAAAGCTGAGAAATATTTAGGCAGCAAAATCAACAGCAGTTGGTGTCTAATTACATGTGAGGGGTAAGAGAGAGGAAGGAGTTCAGGATGCCTTCAAGACTTCCACCCTGAGCAGTTGAGTGAATGATGGTATAATTCATTGAACTGAAAACACAGAAGTAAGAGGAGCCCCGCCAGGCGCGGTGGCTCACGCCTGTAATCCCAGCAGTTCGGGAGGCTGAGGCGGGTGGATCACCTGAGGTTGGGAGTACAAGACCAGTCTTATCAACATGGAGAAACCTCGTCTTTACTAAAAGTACAAAATTAGCTGGTCATGGTGGTGCATGCCTGTAATCCCAGCTACTCAGGAGGCTGAGGCAAGAGAATCACTTGAACCCAGGAGGCAGAGGTTGAGGTGAGCTGATATCATGCCATTGCACTCCAGCCTGGGCAACAAAAGCGAAACTCCATCTCAAATAAATAAATAGAAGTTAGAGGAGCTAGCTTGTAGAAAAAAGAGTACATTTTACTTTACAGATGTTAATTTGAAAGTACCCACTAGCCATCTTAGCAAAGCATTCCATAGGCAGCTGCTATACATGGGTCTGGAGCTCCAAAGAAAGGTCATGGAGAGAGATCAATCTAGGTACCTTAAGGATTTTTGCTTTTCCCTTAGGAAGCATATCACTGACATGTAGTTGAGTGTCCCCAAAATACTCGACAAATGGATGAGCCAGTTTTTCAGTAAACTCTTATTTTGTTAGTAATGGTAAAAATCACAATCTTCTTTAAATTAAGGGAATAAAAAAGGATCACTTAACTTAAATATTCACATTTCAAAATAAAGAAAAAGGAAGGATTTTTCTAACTGTATGGTTATCATTGCCTGAAGAAATATTACCCAATTACAGAATAGGGAACTGTAATAATGATAACAAATGTCTAACATCATTTAATCTGTCTCCTCTTTCTTCTAATAGTTATTGAGTAGCCACTACAACAGGCATCACACTCTTTGTTTCAGTGGATACATAAAAGAATACACTTCTGGTTCTCATGGAGCCCATTACCTAGTGTATCACAGAGAAAGAAGGTGAATCGGGAATAGCCATGCATGTCAGCACAGGGGTAGTACTCTCAGGAGGGATAAATTGATGTATTAATAGCTAGTCAGATGATAGTGCAGGGGAGATTCATGGAACATAATTATTTGCAATGGGCAGTAATATGGCAGGTGGAGATGGGATTGAGGCAAAACAATTGAAGACAGAAAGAACGGTTTGAGGACAGACAGAGAAGTGGAGAGGGAGACACGCAGAGAGAATTGGCTATTATAATTGGTGGGAACATAGGCAAAAGTAGTAGAGTAAATGGGATAAAAAGTTATAAAAGTACATTGTAATCTTAGAAGGCTTTAAGGCCAGGCTAAGAAATCTGCACTTTATTGAACTGGTAATGGGGAGACAGTGAAGGTTTTTAAACAAAAGTAAAGCCTATAATTATTGGTATTGAAATGATAATAAAATATATAAAAATAGAGAGATGAGACTGCTAGTGGGGGGAAAATCATACTTTAGAATAGGTTTTTGAAAAGAAACATTTAAAATTTGCTTATTTAAAAAATAAGGAATTTGAAAGCCAGAGAATACTGAGAGAGAAGATAGCCAAGCACAGTAGCTCCAGAAAATACCCACGTGTAGAAAATGGTAGAAACAAGAGAAGCCAGAAAAAGAAACAAGAGCCACCAGAAGGCCCTAGTTCCCACTAAGAGAGAGTAATGTCACAAAGATGAGGGCAAGTGAGGGTTATACGGTGCTCACTGCTACAGACAAGTTGAAAAGGCTGAAGACTAAGAATGAAGCATTAGGTTTGGTGATCTCTAAGGGAATAGAGTGAGAGAGACAGAAGTCAGGTTTCAGGGCTCTTAAGGTAAACAGTTGAGTATCTGGAAGCAGTTACTGAATGTACATTTTTTAAAGTTTGGCAATGAAGAGAGAAATAGAAAGGTGTTATGTCCCAGCTACTTGGAAGGCTGAGGCAGGAGGATTGCTTGAGTCCAGGAGTTTAAAGTTACAGTGAGCTGCATTCCATTGCAGTCCAGCCTGGGGAACAGAACAAGACCCTGTCTCAACAAACAAACAAACAAAACAGAACAAGACCCCGTCTCATGAAACAAACAAACAAACAGGAAATCTAATTTAACAAGAAAAATAAGCAAAATAGAGCAAAGTAAACGAATTCAACTTGAAACCACATAAATAATATATTAAACAGAGACATAGACATTTGTACTTATTGTATGCATGTACATAAATATGCATACATGTGCACACCCCTCACTTCTTCCCAGCATCATCACTAAGTACCTCGAGTCCCTTATTTCACAAAATCTTGCAGAATCTTCTCCTCTATTGGCTCCCACCTCCTATCCTTTCCCTATTCTGAAAATCTTCCACTATTCACTTTTAATTCTTAGTCCACCACCAGAAAAATCTCCTGTCTTCTCTTCTTAGAATGTTCCCTTCACCTTCTTTTTTTAACCAAAATCTGGCTCTCTCCCCTAAGGACACCAGTCTCCCCAACAGTAATTTCCAGTGGAAGCAGTTTCTCCTCTGCACAGGGTACAGCCCTTTTACCACTTAGCCTGGAGTTGGGGTAGGTGTCCTTCCTCTTTGCTGCTTTCAGATCATTGTTCCCTCTATTCACGCTTAAAATTCCCCAAGTGTTCATCTCATTTTATCTAATCATATAGCCAAGTGATGTGTGTGTGTGTATATATATATATATATCCTTCATACCCTCGACTTTGCCAGTACTTAAGACTATATTCCTTCCATAATCTCAGTTTCAAGCATGACACGCTCTGACCTTTTATCTTTCAACATCACTTGCCCTACTGCAATTTCCACCAGGAACTTCCAATCCACTGAACACAGTACTTTCTCATTCTCTCTCACTCCGTTGAGGATTTACCTTCTCTCCTCACTCAATTTAAGCTTTACGGTCAACAATTACATCACTTTCTCATGTAGACCTTCGTTTCCCTTGCCTTTTTCTTACTTTATCAAAGTCACTTGTCAAAACCACAACTCTAGTTAAATTCAACTCTCCACCCCCTCCATACTTATACCTCTGAAGCCCAACTAAGTGCAGACAAGGCACAATCATGTTAATGATTGGTCATGTTAATTGGTCCAATTTTAGATGCATGACCACAAATCTTTCTGCTACATTTCCCTGCTTCACTTACTCTCTCACTTTGCTAGTTAAATATTCCACACCTTCTTTCTTTAAATTTTTACCATCTCCCACTTCCCGCCTCCACACTCAGATGCAGCTGATGACTATGTTTCCGTTTTCTCTGAAACAAATGAAAGAAATCAGAAAGGAACCATAGACTTGCCACCACATCTAGCCACCCACCAGCAGCTGTACTCATACACTGAGTTATCCATCTTCCTATCCAGAATTGATCTCTTTCATCCTCCTTCACCCTCTCAGGGAGATCACTCTCCCAATTCTCCCCATCTTTCCTAGATGACCACTCTCCTACCCTTTTCAATGGATCAGTTTTATCAGGCTCTTACAAAATCCTTCTCTTGACATTTTTGCCCCAACCAGCTACCTTCTCATTCCTCATCTTGTTGGAAGGCCTTGGTTCTCCTATCTTCCATTTCTACACTCACTCGTTGTTAAATATTCATGCCTTATGCATTTACATTTTTAGCTTTTTCTTAAACTCAAGGTTCGTACCTGCTAGTGCCAGCTCCACATCTGTATTTGGATGTCCAATAGACATCTCAAGTCTAATAAGACAAGACCTGAACTTCTCATCTTCCCCCACCAAAAATTTACTCTACCTGTAGTTCCCATCTTTGTTGTGACATCAATCTTGCTTTGTTCAGGTCAAACACCTTGGTGTCATGCTTGATGCCTCTCTCACTTTCATGCCTCTTCCTCATCCCATATCTTATTTAATAGGAAATCTTCTTGACTCTGTCCTCCCCTTCTTCCACTTCTCACTAACTGCAATGCTACTGGCCTAGTATGAACCATTGTTTTCTTTCAACTAGATTACTACAAGACAAACTGGTTTCCCTGATTCCACTCTTGGATCCTCCCTACTAACAAGTCTACCCTAAAAATAAATCATAGCATCTCACTCCTGTGCTGGAAACCCTCCAATGGCTTCCCATCACTCACTCACAGAGAAAGATCAAGTCCTCATAATGACCTACAAGGCTTTGTATAGCCTGGCTCATGACCTCTACACCTTCCTTTCTTATTCTCTCCCCTTACCCAGTCAATAGGATCCACACTGGACTCTCTGATGTTCCTCAAACAAACTCAGCATCCTCCTCCCTCAGGCCTTCACACAATTTGTTCTCTCAGCTTGAATGCTCTTCCCCAGATATGTGCATTGCTAAATTTCTCATCTTCTAAGAGTCTTGTCTCCACTGCCACCTGTTCAGAGACCTACCCTAACCATCTATTCAAATTTTAACCCATTTACTCACATCTCTGATCTTCTTTCCTCTTTTCTATTTTTTCTCACCACATTTGTGGTATGTTATAAAATTTATTAATTACATTTATTGTATATCTCCTTGAACTAGAATGTAGGCTTCAAGAGGAGAGGGACTTCACTCTCCAAAATATCCTGAATGTCAAGGATAGAGTCTAGAACAAAATATCTAGTCAAGTATTTGATGAGATTATTAATAAGTAGATATGTGCTTAGAAAAATCTCATAATGTCCATTGTTTTTATAAAAGAATCAGAAAAATCATGTGTGTGTGACAAGACATCCTAGTAAACATATGGTCCAGTGGGTTTTTTTTTCTTTTTGTCAACATAACTGTAAGGATTTTTTTTTTCAAGCAAAATCAAAACATATTCTAAGTGTGAAAGAGATATACATTCTTTCATCACTCAGGCAGTTGAAGTCTTTGTTGTTCTGCAGAAAAACATTAACTATTATTATTATCGGTTTTGAGATTTTTGTTTGGTTTTTGTTTTTTTGTTTTGCAGAGGCCTTTCTTGGGAGCCCTAAATTTTCTTCAAGGATGGTCTCATTTTACAGAAGAGAAATTGATGGCCTAAGAGGTTATGTGACTTTCCCAGTGATACATAGCCAGTGACTGACACAGGCACAGATAGCTTTCCCAGTCACATCCCAGGGTCCCTCATCTATAGCTTCCTGCAGTTCCTCCCTGCATGTTGACCTAAAAAAGAACTCAGGAGCCAAGGCTTAGGAAGTCTGCATTTCTGGCTGTTTGAATTCTTTCCTGCTCACTGAGGTTTCTGTTATCTTCTCTCCTAGGCTGACACAGGCAAGAATTTAATCACACTCCCCAATACAACTGCCACTGCAATTCTGTGCAGTGACGAGACAATCTGGCTGGAGCCTGAGGTTCTCTTTTCAGGGCCTCGCCAAGGTGAGATGATCTAGAGGAAACCTCACACGGGAGTGAGCAAATGTTTCCTTCAAAGAGATTAAGAGTTTTCCTATGCATGTGCTCTATTTCGTAGCGTTTGAGTTTCCTCAAATCAATTACCAGAAGTATTGTGGGAAACCTTACACATACGCGTATGGACTTGGCTTGAATCACTTTGTTCCAGATAGGGTAATTAATCCTTCTTACTAATATTTGAACAGTGCTTTGAGTATATGCTAGTCAGGTAGAGCATATTGACTGATTGCTTGATTGATTTTTTTTCTTTCTCACAAACAGCTCTGTAAGCTGAATGTCAAAACTAAAGAAACTTGGGTTTGGCAAGAGCCTGATTCATACCCATCAGAACCCATCTTTGTTTCTCACCCAGATGCCTTGGAAGAAGATGATGGTAATGAAAGCAATTGTTGTGTCTGAATATTCTTCTTACTGCAGTTCTGTATGTTAGTTCATTAGGAAAGGAGTAAGGTTGATTATTCCGTAATACTGAAAAATGATCCTAGGCCGGGCCCGGTGGCTCACGCCTGTGATCCCAGCACTTTGGGAGGCCAAGACGAGCGGATCACGAGGTCAGGAGATCGAGACCATCCTGACTAACACGGTGAAACCCCGTCTCTACTAAAAATACAAAAATTGGCCGGGCGCAGTGGCGGGTGCCTGTAGTCCCAGGTACACAGGAGGCTGAGGCAGGAGAATGGCGTGAACCCGGGAGGCGGAGCCTGCAGTGAGTGGAGATAGTGCCACCGCACTCCAGCCTGGGCGACAAAGCGAGACTCCCTCTCAAAAAAAAAAAAAAAAAAAAAAATCCTTAATACTATAAATAGAACAGTACCGAATAATTAAACTTATTTGAAAAGAATTTTCATCTTTTGATCAGGTCTTGTTGATTACCAGTAGAAAAAAAATGTCGAAGCACCATTTGGTGTCAGGATGGAGCATCACTGTCTGCTCTAGATGAGGGAGAGAAGGAAGAAAAAATGGCAACATGAATTCTAGCTTTTTGCCTTTCCTGATGAAGACATATTTCTAAAAAATAGTAATTCTAAGAAGAGAAGCTATAATTCTAAGTATTATAGCAGATACAAGAGAATGAGAAGGAAGCTCTGTAAATCATTTTCATCCGTTCTTTCAGTAAGCTAGGGCTTGAAAAAGACCCAGAGCCACACCAGCAACTCAAATACAGTAACTCAAATTGCAAATCATCAGTGTTAGTTAACTGCTTCTCGGCTGGGACAGGGAGATAGATTACAGTCTATGGGATTAAAATATGGAAAACTACAGAGAAATGAGATAAAGAATTGTAGAGCCATTTCACACTAAATGACTTTATATATCCAGTCAAAACTATAAAAAATTTATTCTCATTTTGTTTGAAGGAAGTCAGCTTCCAGATCAATCTTAGAAACCATACATATGATATATCTTACTACTTTCAAAGTCTTTTAATACACACTTTTCATTTGATCATCACAGTTTTTACAGTATGTACAGCAGGTGCTATATTTTTATGTTACAGATAAGAACAGATCCATTTATTCAGTAAGTATTTAATGAGTACCTACTATGCTGTAGTCATTGTCATAGAATATTGAGATATAGCAGTGAGCAAGACAGACATGACACTCCCTTCTTAGAGCTTACAGTGTAGGTAGGGTACATAAAGAGTTTAAAAGACCTCTTTAGGTGGTCTCATGCCAGGTGGTACAAGAGTCAGAAAAAGAATTCAGGTCATATGGCTTTCTGTATTTGTCAATGTAATACCTCCTATATTATTTCAGTGACATTTAATCTATAGCTTGGGCTTTTAAAAACTCAATATTGCCTTATTTACTTCTGATAAACAGGTGTAGTTCTGAGTGTGGTGGTGAGCCCAGGAGCAGGACAAAAGCCTGCTTATCTCCTGATTCTGAATGCCAAGGACTTAAGTGAAGTTGCCCGGGCTGAAGTGGAGATTAACATCCCTGTCACCTTTCATGGACTGTTCAAAAAATCTTGAACATACTCTAGCAAGATATGGTTTTGGTAGCAAAACCAAGAAAATCAGCTTCAGGTCTGCAATCAAATTCTGTTCCATTTTAGCCTGCTATATGTCATGGTTTTAACTAGCAGATGCATACAATTTTGCAATGTTTTACAGAAAGCAGAGTTGAGCAAGCAATTCCTTTATCAAAAAAAAAAAAGCACATATTTAGATAATCATACTTCCTCTGTGAGACAGGCCATAACTGAAAAACTCTTAAATATTTAGTAATGAAATAGGAAATGAATGTGGACTTACTAAATGGCTTTTAATTCCTATTATAAGAGCATATTTTAGGTACCTATCTGCTCCAATTATATTTTTAACATTTAAAAACCAAAGTCCTCTACACTTGATTTATATTGTATGTGACTTTGCTGAGTCAAGGAAGTATTATGCAATAAGGCTTAATTACTAAATGTCAAACCAAACTTTTTCTCAAACCAAGGACTATCATCTAAGAGTAATTGTGGTAATTATTTTGCATATATGTAACTACTCAAAGATTATGAAGCTTATGAATGTTAACCTTTCCACTTATTACAAGCAAGTACTATCATTTCTGATTTTATAATAAGAAAATCTATGTTTAATCAACTGAGGCCTCTCAACTAAATAATATCTCAGAGATTAAGTTACATATTAAAAGCTATGTAACATAAAAGCAAGTACATATAGTAGTGACTATATTTTTAAAAAAGAGCATAAAATACTTACAAATGTAATATTTACTTAAAATCAGATTATGGGATAATGTTGGGGGATTATACTTTATTGCATCTTTTTTGTTTAATTATATTTAAGCATTGTGCAATCATTCAGGAAAAATATTAAATTATTAACATGCAAGTATTAATACATTTTAAGCCTTTTGTTTTTAAATTTCTTTTGTTCTAGAGATTATTTAAAAATAAATATTGACAAAAATAATGTTCTATATCTGAATTCTAGTATCTGTTTTAAGCTCGAAAGCATTACATACCACGATGCCTAAGATGATCGGCATGGTGTTTGACGAGGTAAAAACAGGTTGAAGGCACAAGCTAACCAGGGTACCTGATGTATCCATTTGGTCTTTATTTAGATAAGATGCAAACTCATTTTTTAAATTACAAATAGTAAAGCATACTTTTCAAAGAATACCTAAAAATACAAAAAAGTAGAAATTGTAAAGTAAAATCATCCAGAGCTCATCTAAGTTCAACTGCTCTTAAGATTTGGGTACTGGTCTTTTTCTTCTTTTCTATTCCTGTAGATTTTTTATGTAATCATTATTTTTCCATCAGTAATTACTAGATAGAACTAAAAATCTCAAAAAGAAAGAAAATGCCAGGGAACTGCATGGAATATGTCACTGTAGATAAATATCAATCCATTGGTTTCTGTCTTTAGACATGATATATGAACAGAATTCCACAAAGAAAACTATTTTTCTATTTTTTAAAAAATGTAGAAAATTAATTACTGAAAAATTACTAAGTTTTAGACTTAAAGTCTTCAAATTACAAAAAAAAAAAAAAAAATCCTACAATTCCACTTCCTACCCTTGCCAATCAGTGATTCCCTGGCTTCTTCCCATTCATTTTTCATGAAGCAAGTCTCACAATTCAAGGTGACCATATCTCCTCCTGCTGTACAATCCCCTTTAGAGGTAACCAATGTGTGAAGAAAGGAAAGAGGCAAATCTACGATAACATTCTGCTAATACCATTTCACCATCATTGGCATTCTCAATTACAATTATCACTAAGATTAGAGCAAGGAGACTTAGGAGCTACTTTTCAAGTGCAAGATAGACTATAAGCTTTAAAAACTTAAATTAGAATAAGAGATATTTAAGTCATGCAGGAGAGATTAACTTGTAAATTTGGACTTTCTAGGAAACACCTACTCCTCTGAGGGATCTAGAGAATCATGTCCCATCTATAAAAAACAAAACCCTTTTTAAGAAAAATAATTCAATTGAATTAATATAAATTAACCTGTTCATAAGTAGTTATTTTAAAATAACAAGCTGTTTGAAGGTTATGTTTTCTTCCATTTTTGGTGCCTTATATTTGCCACAGCCAAGGCGAAAAGATAATAAAATCTTTGACATAATATCATCAAGGGGTAATCAGTAACTGATAACTGCCTCATGGCAGATAATCTAGACAGTCCCTGTCCTATATTCTAAAGTAGAAAAGACCAACAGACATCAAAGGGAGTCTGTCTTCCAAGGATTCTATGGCAGTATTACTCCACTATCCCACTGTCTGGCTGAGGAGCTAAATGCAGTATTTTCTTCTGTTCAACCTAATAGGAAGAGTATCAATGATTAAAGATTGTAAACACATCTCCTAAGGAATACCAAATCTGGTGCAATGCAATCTCAGTGGGAAAACAATCTCTGAAAGACAAGAGAAAAAAAAAAAACTCATTTATCCAGTTTTTTAAGATAAAAAACTTAAATTACTAAGCATTTTTATTCCTCATACTACACCCATCATGGTACTATTTTCACCATTTTAAAGAAAAGGGAGGCCACTTACTTTCCTAATGAGCAATAAAACCTACAATTTTGTAGAATTCTGTGAATTTCATAGTAGGAACAGATAATAAGTGTTAATATATATTCACCTAATAGATCCCTAAAATACATGAAGCAAAAACTGAGAGAATGCAAGGGAGAAAGAGATAATTCAACAATCATAGTTGGAGCCTATTTAATGCCTCATTTTCAATATTGGACAGAGGAACTATGCTGAATATCAAAAAGGAAACAGAACTTTAACAACACTATGAACCAAACAGGTCTAACAGACATCTATAGAGGAATCCACCTAACAATAGCAGAATAGTCACTTTTCTCAAGCACACATGGAAACATTCTCCAGGCTAGACCATATGTTAGACCATAAAACAAGTCTAAATAAATTTATTTAGATCATGCTTAAAATGTTATCTGTCCACAATTGGGATACATTAGAAGTCAGTAATGCAAGAAATTTTGGCAAATTCACAAATATGTGGAAATTAAACTGCACATTCTTGAATATCCAAGGGGTCAAAGAAGAAATCATAAGAGAAATTACAAAATCCTTTATATAAATGAAAACAAACACAACGTAACAAAACTTATGGAATGCAGCTAATGCAGGGCTTACAGTAAAAGTTATAGCTGCAAGACACATATATTAAAAATACATACCTTTATTAGAAACAATAAGCACCTCAAATCAATAATTTAAACGTCCACCTTAAAAACTAAAAAAGAACAAACCACAAATAAGCAAAAAGAAATAATAAAGATTAGAGTGCAAACAAATGAAACAGAAAACAGAAAATATGAGAGAAGATTAATAAACCCAAAAATTGATTTTCTTTTTTTTTTAATATCAGTATGGGCGCAGTGGCTCATGCCTATAATCCCAGCACTTTGGGAGGCCAAGGTAGGTGGATCACTTGAGGTCAGGAGTTCGAGGCCAACCTGGCCAACATGGTGAAACCCTGTCTCTACTAAAAATACAAAACTTAGCTGGGCATAGTGGTGGGTGCCTGTAATAATCCCAGCTACTCGGGAGGCTGAGGCAGAAGAATCGCTTGAACCTGGGAGGTGGAGGTTGCAGTGATCTGAGATCATGTCACTGCACTCCAGCCTGGGCAACAGACTGAGACTCCATCTTAAAAATAAAAAAGAAAAGAAAATATCAACAAAATTAACAAAAGTTTTAGCTAGAGTGACCAAGGAAAAACATAAAAACTTAAATTACTAAAATCAGAAATAAAAGAAGGGGTATCAGTAATAACCTTAAAGATAGAGATATATATGGGAATACTATGAACAACAGTATGCCAATAAATTAGATGATTGATGTGCAATAGACAAATTCCTAGGAAGACATGACCAGCAAAAATTGACTCAAAAATAAACAGAAAATCTGAATAGACCAATTAAAGAGATTGAATTAGTCATGTTAAAACTTCTCAAAATAAAAGCTTACCAGTAGCTTCACTGGTAAATGGTACCAAACATTTAAAGAGTTAATACCAATCCTTCACAAACTTCTCCAAGAAGTAGACATGAATAAAATACTTTCCAACGGATTCTATGAGGCTTTACCCTCATAACAAAAACAGACAATGACATAATAAGAAAAGAAAATAAAGAAAACTACAGAAAAACATCACTTATGAGGTCATAAACGAAAGAAAAGGATTCTCAAATTCAAAAATACATAAATATATAAAAAGGCTTCTACACCATGACAAAATGGGATTTCTCCTAGGAATTTAAGGTTGGTCTAACATCCAAAAATCAATATTAATAGAATAATATAATATAATAATCAACATTAACAGAATAAAGGACAAAGTCCATACAATCATCTCAGTAGGTGAAAATATAACATTTGAAAAACATTCAATAATCATTCATGATAAAAGATAAACATTAGAAATAAAAGGGAATTTCCTAATTCTGATAAAGAGTATCTATTTTAAAATCCACAGTTAACATTATGCTTTACAATGAAAGGCTGAAGTTTTCACCCAAATCAGGAATAATACAAGGATGTCTGCTCTCATCACAACTCTTTAGCATTGTACAAGAGGTTCTAGTCATAACTATTAAGCCGAAAAGAAAAGATATAATATGTATATGATTGGGAAGAAAGAGTAAGACTGTATCTATTCACAGATTATATAATTTGTATATAGAAGCTTCTAAGGAATTCACTTTTAAACGTGTGTGTATACAAATAGATAGATAGATAGATAGATAGATAGATAACCAATAAACAACTTCAGCCAAGTTGCTGATACAAGATCAGTATACAAAAATCAGTTATATTTATCTGCACCACAAATGAACAACCTAAAAACAAAATTGAGAAAGCAATTCTGTTTATAATTCAATTTGAAAGAATGAAACAACGTCTCTACTAAAAAATACAAAAAACTAGCCGGGCGAGGTGGCGGGCGCCTGTAGTCCCAGCTACTCGGGAGGCTGAGGCAGGAGAATGGCGTAAAGCCGGGAGGCGGAGCTTGCAGTGAGCTGAGATCCGGCCACTGCACTCCAGCCCGGGCAACAGAGCGAGACTCCGTCTCAAAAAAAAAAAAAAAAAAAGAATGAATGAAACAAGTAGAAATAACCTTAAAAGAAGTTCAAGACCTGCATACAAAAACTACAAAACACAGTTGGAAAAAAAAATAAAGAATTCCTAAATAAAGGAAAAAGCATCCCATGCTCATGAATTGGAAGATTTAAAATTATTAAGATGCCAGTACAACTCGAATTTACCTACAGATTCAGCCCAATCTTGATCAAAACACTAGCTTCTTTTAAGCAGAAATTGACAAGCCAACTCTAAAATCCATATGAAAATACAAGAGACCAAGAGTAGCCAGAACAATTTTGAAAAGGAAGAGCAAAGTTGAAGAACTCACATGTTCTCATTTCAAAGTCTACTACAAGGCAACAGTAATCAACAAAGTGTGGTACTGGCAATAAGGATAAACATATACATTAAGTGAATAAAAGTAAGACTCCATAAATTAACCTTCACATTTTTAGTCAGTTGATTTTCAACAGAAGTGCTAAGAAAATTCAATTGGAATTTTTTTATGTTAGCCTTAGATAACAGGTATATTCAAAATATGTAAACCACAATATCAAAAACAGCCCAGTAATAAAGAATAACTAAGATACCAAAATTTATACTCTTAAAAATTGAATAGAATCATAATCTCAGAAACTATAAATATACTTAGTGTCATGTAAGTGAGATTTGTCAAATGAGCAAACTTAATTTTTTCCTGACTTCAAGGGAGTTCATTTGCAACCAGCAGACTTTGTATTTAAGAAAAATATTCATAAATTAAAATTATGGTGTTAATAGCTAGAGTTTTAGATGAAGTTATGTAAGTCTTAAGATAAACATTGAACATAGAGGTTACTACAAGACATGTAATAAAGGAACTTGGCAAGATTCTGTTGCCATCCATAGGGGTATGGACAAGTCTCGTCACCTCTGTTCTTCAGTATCCTCAACATCAGAGTAACTGAATGATGTATTAGTCCATTTTTACACTGTTATAAAGATACTACCTGAGAAGGGGGATTTTTGAAGAAAAGGGGTTTAACTGAGTCACAGTTCGGCGTGGGTGAGGAGACCTCAGGAAACTTAACAATCATGGCAGAAGGTGAAGGGAAAGCAAGGCATGTCTTCTCATGGCAGCAGGAGAGAGAGAGCAAAGGAGAAAGTGCCACTTTTAAAACCATCAGACCTAGTGAGAACTCAATAACTATCATGAGAACAGCATGGGGAAAGCTGCCCCTATGATCCAATCACCTCCCACCAGAACCCTCCCTCAACATGTGGGGATTACAACTCAAGATGAGATTTGGGTGGGGACACAGAGTCAAACCATATTAGATGATACAATCTTTATGGTTCTTTCTAGCTTTGAACATTATGTATAAGACAGTAAGGCCTAAGGGTTATGAGTTCTACATGCATTTAGAATTAGATAATATCCTCAGTATTGACTGATTATCTACTGTGTGCCAGGCTCTATTGCAAGCACCGTGGTGAAAGAAACAGACAAATATTCCTATCCTCGTGAAGTGTACCTTCTAGTGGGTGAAGCAGGTAATAAACAATATAAGTAAGTAAAAATAAGTATGTTAGATAATGGTTAGTGTTAAGGAGAGAAAATAAAGTAGGGAAGGGGGATGTTGGGAGAAGGGTGAAATTTTATGAAATGTTGGGAGAAGGGTGAAATTTTAGATAGGATGGCCAGGGAAGATCTTTCTGAGAAGGTGACATTTAGTCATGTATGAGGAAAGAATCCACAATGAAAGAAGGAGTATGGAGACTGAGGGCAGAGAGGTAGAGAGCTCTTAGGAACTGGGAGGATATGTGATGACATGCTGACTTGAAAACTGCAAAACATGAAAGAGTTGTGAGCAGAGATGTAAGATGATCCTGTTTACATTTTAATAGCATCTTTTGGGTACCATTCTCAGACTATATTGCAGAAGTAGGGGAAGCTGTTAGGAAACAAACGCAGTAATCCAGCTGAAAGAGGATGAAGATTTGGACTAAAAAAATGGAACGAAAGTGATAAGAAATAGAATTCTGAATATACTTTGAGGAGAGAGCCAACACAATTTGCTGACAGACTAGGGTGAGACGAGAATGTAAGGAGTCACAGATAACTCCAAAATCTTTCTACTGAGCATCTCGAAGAATGGAATTACCATTTATGGGAAAGTTGGCATGAGGATAGTTTAATAATTGTTTAGAGATGAATATTAGGGATTGTTTTGAACATGTTAAGTTTGAGATGTCTGTAACTATCCACATGACATATCAAGTAAGTTGCTGGATACAGGTTTCTGGAAGTGATGAGGGGTCAGAGCTGCAGATATAAATTTGGGAGTCATCACCACATAGTATGGCTTTAGTAGTTAAAGCCATAAAACTAAATGAGATCACCTAAGGAAGAGGTAGAGACAGAGGAAGAAGGGGGTTCAAAGACTGAACTCTAAGTCACTCTAACATTTACCACTCAGGCAGATAAGAATGAATTAGCAAAGAAAGAGCAAAAAATACATAGGAGAAAAAGAAAACAGACAGGGTGGGTGTTATGGAAGCAGTCTTTCAAAAACAAGTGAATGATCAAGTATGCTAAATAATGCAACAGATCAATTTAGAAGAGGATTGGAATTGACCCCTTACCTAGCAATGTGGAAGTCATTGGTTTAACTTTAAGAGAAGTGTCTGTGGAATGGTGGTAAAAAAATACTTGATTGGCATGGATTCAAGAAAAAATGGGAAATACAAAATAAAGCACAAAAAATGCCTTAAACAAGTTTTTCTGTAAAAGAAGGGAGAATAATGAGAAGATAACATGGGATGATTGAGACAGACTGGGATCCAAAAGGTGGGTTTTTATAATTGAATACATTACAGAATATTTGTGTGCTAATAAGAATGATCTAGTAAAGAAAAAATGATGATTTAGTAGGGAAATTCTAGGATAATATCAATAGACAAAGGACGGAATTGAAAAGGAAAATTTCTGGGAAAATATCAATCGGCAAAGGTTGGAATCTAGAGCACATGTACATTAGATAGCTTAATAAAGTATAGAATCTATGCCACAAAGTTATCATGACAGTCATGGAATTTAAGCAGAGTAAGATTGGAAAATAGAACATTATAGTGGTTACAGTGAGTGGATTATTGGTCATGTCAGACCAAATTATTTTTGAAATCAGGGAAAACAAGAGGTAGTGGTTGCAAAGCAGAATGTCTGCAATTGAGAGTTTACAGTAAGGAATATGATAAGATCAAGGATGGAACATGGGATTGAGTGGCTAAGGAGGAGTTAAAGAGAGGAGGTCAAGCAATTTATCACATCAAAGCATGAAAAATTACCTAAGGGAACATTGAAATTCTCCGGAATTATGATGAGAATGAAGTTGGATGGAATGAGTGACCCAAGAGGTAAAATGTTCAAGGAATGAAAGTTAGCAATCTGGGAGGTATTAAACTAATTACATTAGGTGGGATGATGGATATAGAGTACAGTCTGAGAACATGAGATTCAAGCTGGGTGTTGTTTTTCATGGAGGAGAAAGGGAGAAGGACCTAGAAATCCCAGGATAGGAGCGGTCTGGGAAATAAAACACTCTACATTAGAAAAGGCAGTAGAAATATAGTATTATCAGGATAGAGCCAGATTTTGGTTACAGCAAAAAGAAGAAGAGAAAGTTGACAAATGAAATTTAAGATAAGATTTTATTGCTGATTCACTGAGAATTCTAGGGTTTCAGCAAATGGAGGAGGAGGAGATTGGGACAGAAAAGACAATGTCTAGTGTCTTACAGAATTCAAGTCCAGAGTATGAGACAGACCAGGAAATATATGAACAGTGATGCAGGGCATCATGATATTATTTCTGGTGTACCAGAAACATAAAATGGCAGAGAGGCTATGAATGTTTGAGGGAGAAAGATGTGGGGGTGTCTTGCCAGAGCGGGAATTGTTCAGAGCCTCATACCTGGTTCCCACAGACGGAGATAAGATACCTGCAGAAGGGAAGGCTTATTCTGAAGATGCAGGCATTGTCTTGAGCCTTATTGATGGTGGGTGCAGAGCATGGTCTTACTCGACGGCTGGACACTCCCTTGCCCTCTACCAAATGGCAACCTGAAGAGGGGGTCATCATAGTTACTTACTCATTCACTCACTCACTTTCTGTGTACTCAGCACTCTTCCAAGCATTTTCCATTCATTAACTCATTTAATCTTCATAACAACTTTCTGAAGTTGATACTACTTATCTGTTTACAAATAAGGAAACTGAGACACAAAGAGGTTAATGAACTTGCTCAATACCTGGTAAATAGGAAAAGAAAAGAAAAAGAATTATGCTACAAGGTCTACTCATCTAGGAAGTCATCACAGGTATCACCAATTGGCCAAAGGCTAACTAAACTAAATAGAGAAAATGAAGAGCAAAAAATTAAATTTAAAAAATCATCCTCAACAGCAATAACAACAAAACTAAAGAATGCAATAAACAAGGGTTAGAGATATGATTTCAAAAGTCTCTGTAACAATAGAGGATTGTAGAAGGGAGGCCACTCAGGGGCCGTTCCTGGAGTATACAATATATGATTAACTTAATGTACAGTGTCATAAATAACTATGACAATTATAAAATCTGAAATAGACACTATTTACTGTGCTCTTCCTATATGCCATGCTAAGAGTTTTACATGGCTTTGCATGCTTAATTTTCCTACCAAGCTAGAAAGGTTGGTTTTATTATTATTTTTATTTTACAGCTGAGAGAATCAAAGCTCAGAGAGGCCAGATAACTTCCCAGTGATGAAATCAGGATTTGAAACCTGGTCTATCTAGTTCTAAATCCTGGTTCCAGATCCTGTGGGGACTTCATTTTTTTAAAGGGGAAAAATCTAAAGCTTTAATATAACAGTGCTATCATGATTTTTTTAAAACTATTAGATAGGAACATATTTAATTCTTCCAGAGACTAAGTAACAAAGTGACTTCACTATTTTATTGCTGGAGTTAATAAAAAGAAACATGAAATATAAGTATTAGGTCTGCTTTTGAAAACAAACCCATCAGGGACTTTTTCTCTAAGAACCTATCAAAGAAAATTAAACTGTGCTTTCAAAGGGAATAGAAATGTCGGTTTTGCTTATTGTTTATCTCCACTTCAGAGACAAGCTGAGCACATTAAACCCACTCAAGAAATATAATATTTGTTGAAGGAATGATTGCTAAAAGATTTCATTGATGCCACGTCAAAAAGCATCAGAAGCACTTATTCTGCTGAACTTTTCAACAACAACAACAACAAAAATACAGAAAGCCCATTTATTTACAAGACTCAAGCCTTTTTTGACAGCATTTAAAAATCTCCCTCCAAAGTGACATATCTGTGAGAGGTTTGTTCTGTGTTGACACTGTAGGATGGTGTTCAGGAGAAACAGGATTGGGATTTTCCTGTAACTACACAAATTGACAAAGTGGCTCTCTTTAAGTGGCCTGGTATGTTAACTCACCTTTTTTTCCCACTATTCCAAGCAGATATCTGCTAAAAGAAAAATACAAAGTCACCACGTAGTCTTATGCGTTCTCTAATTCTGTTCTAACCATTGCAGAGGTTTCTTTTTGTTTTTGTTTTGAGACGGAGTCTCTCTGTGTCGCCCAGGCTGGAGTGAAGTGGCTCGACCTCGGCTCACTGCAAGCTCCGCCTCCTGGGTTCTTACCATTCTCCTGCCTCAGTGCCCAGAGTAGCTGGGACTACAGGGGCCTGCCATCACACCCAGCTAATTTTTTGTATTTTTAGTAGAGACGGGGTTTCACCATGTTAGCCAGTATGGTCTCGATTTCCTGACCTCGTGATCCGCCCGCCTCCGCCTCCCAAAGTGCTGGGATTACAGGCCTGAGCCATCGCGCCTGGCCTAACCATTGCAAAGTTTTTTAAAGTCCTTGATGAGTCTTCACTCAAGAACATGACTGTGGAAATCTGCATGTTGCTTTTCTGTCACTTACAGAAAAGCAACAAAGAGAACAACAACAATAACAAAAACCCTGCATACTGCATTTGCAATAACATATATAATCTAAACACTTCAAAACAAGCATAGGGCTACGAAAGTAACTGAGAAAGGACAGAAGGAATAATGGAAGAGGTTTAGAGAAAAAAAAAAAAAAAGCAAAGAGAGTAGAGAAAGATCCTGAGGTTAAAATAATGTACTTTCATTACCATGGTTTGCATGGCAAGCACAAAGCTTAGAAAAATGGGTGCAAGAGGCAAGAAGAGCTGGTGGACTAAGTCTTCCTGAATTTATTTGGTAAGGACAAGCTGAAACGATAGGGCTGCACAGAGATCCACACAGCCGAACCATATTTGCAGGAAGCAATCTGTGTCTAAAGGAGCAGCACAGAAGAGAGTCATTAGGGTGTGAAGCTGGAATACAGCCCTGGTTCCCCATTGACCCTCCCCAAACACACAAAAATAAATCCCCTGAAAATTGCTGACCCAGAAAAATTCAACTCAATAATTGATAGATAAATAAGTTTCCTACCAATGTCATAACGAGTATCATAAATAGAGTGGCTTAAAATAACAAAAATTAATTGTCTCACAGTTCTGGAGCCTAGAAGTCTGAAATTAAGCTGTTGGCAGGGCTGTGTTCCCTCTGAAACCTATGAAGGAATCCTTTCCCACCTTTCCTACTTTCTGGTGGCCCCGGCATGGTTTGGTTTATGGCAGCATTCTTCCAACTCTCAATCTTTAGACGGCATTTCCCCTGCGTATCATCCCATCATCTTCCCTATGCATTTTTGTCTCTGTATCCAGATTTCCCATTTTTTAACTTTTATTTTAGGTTCAGGGGTTCATGTGACATGTGTAGGTTTGTTGTATAGGTAAACTAATGGCACAGGGGTTTGTTTTACTGACTATTTCATCACCCAGGTACTAATCCTAGTACCCAATAGCTACTTTTCCTGCTCCTCTCCCTCCTCCCACCCTTCACTGTCAAGTAGGCCCTAGTGTCTCTCATTCCTTTCTTTCTGTACATGAGTACTCACCATTTAGCTCCCACTTACAAGTGATATTTGGTTTTCTGTTTCTGCATTAGTTTGCTAAGGATAATGGCTTCCAACTCCATCCATGTTCCTGCAAAATGCATGATCTCATCGTTTTTATGGTTGCATAGTATTTCATGGTGTATATGTACCACATTTTCAGTATCCAATCTGTCACTGATGGGTTTTTAGGTTGATTTCATGTCTTTGCTATTGTGAATAGTGCTGCAATGAATACTCACATGCATGTGTCTTTATGGTAGAAAGACTTATATCCCTCTGGATATTTACTCAGTAATGGGATAAATTTGCCCTCTTAGTAAAGACATCAGTCATATTGGATCAGCACCCACCCTAATGACCTCACTTTAACTTGATTACTTTATAAATACCCTATTTTCAAAGAACGTAGCTTTCTGAACTACTTCGGAATAGGGCTTCACTGTTTTTTTGAGAACTACCCATAATGATGAGTAGTAAGAAGAAACTAGCATGACATTGATAAAAGGCAAAAAAAAAAGTGGAAAGTGCTGTAAAACTTTGCAGAGAAATAAAAAACTCACCACAAAAGGCACACAGGAATAAATGACAATTAACAAGAAATGTGTGAGATATTTATAAAGCTGACTTTAAAACACTACTGAAACTTAAGAAGAAATCAAAGGAAAGCTGCAGGACAGACTAATGAAGAGAATCATGTTAATAAATCTGTGTATCAGAGACTCCATGTTAGAGATGTATGATAATGACAACAATTATCAGCTTCCACTGCATCTTGGTGTAACTTCTGAACACTAAGATGTAAGTACAGTTATGAAATTGGGACTTCTCCTTAACAATAGGGGCTGATATCTTCCACTACTTCTTTTCCCCTTCATGCTAGCTGGAGTGAGGATGTGTTAGGGAGTCACTTTGGGCCCTGTAGATAAAGGCAAGAGACCAGTCCTGGAGAACGAATTGGATGGAAAAAGAGTGAGAATAATGCTGAAATCCAAAAACTGTAGACAAAAATCTACAGTCCAACCTGACTAGCATATTGCTATGAAATTTTTAAATAAAATACTAACAAATGAAACCCAGCAACACGTTAAAAGAATGATGTATCTTGAGCCATGTGGGGTTTATTCAGGGTTGCAAAGATGACTCAATATTAGAAAATTTATTACATTAAATAATTAGACTAGTATATCTAAGAAAAATTGTATAATCGTCTCCAAAAATGCTAAAAAGCATTTGGAAAAATTCAACAATCATTCTGAGTGGAAATACTCAATGAACTATGCATATGTGGATATTTCCACAACATAATTAAACATATCTACTTTAGTCCAAATGCCAACATCATGCTTAATAGAGAAAAATAATATATTCCCTCTAACGTGAAAAACATCAGGATACCTAATATTTCCAATGTTAATATTTTTTGTAAATATGCCAACCACATCAATTAGATGAGACAAAGCCTTTAAAGTATTGGAAAAGAAAAGGCAAAACTAATACTATTTATAGATGATATGACTAAATACTCAAAACAATCAATTTTTAAAAACACTAAAATCAATTTGAGAATCCAAAAATATGGTGGATACAAGCTTAAAATATAGAAAGTATTAATAAACTTATTACAATTAATAACCAGTTAGAATGTATTAGAGAAAAAAGTCCTTTATAATGAGATCAAAGATGAAAAGCTTCAGAGCAAGTTTAATGTGTGAAATTTATATGAAAACTACTTTAAAACGTGATTGCTATTATCTTGACTGTAGTGATGTAGTGATGGATACACAAACCTGCACATACGATAAAACCATACGTAATTACACACACACAAATGAATGCAAGTAAATTTGGATAAATCTGAATAAAATAAGCAGATTATATCAATGTGAATATCCTGGTTGTGCAGGTATACTATAGAAATGTTACAGATTTACAAAATGTTACCATTGGGGGAAACTACACAACGTTTATATCTATCTCTCTGTATTTTGTTGTTGTTGTTGTTTAAGACGGAGTCTCCTCACTCTGTTGCCCAGGCTGGAATGCAATGGATCCCGGCTCACTGCAACCTCCACCTCCCAGGTTCAAGTGATTCTCCCTGCCTCAGCCTCCTGAGTAGCTAGGATTACAGGCGCCTGCCACCAGCCTGGCTAATTATATATATACACACACACATATATACACACACATATATACACACACACATATACACGTATATATATATACACATACACACACACACACACATATATATATATATATATTTTTTTTTAGTAGAGACGGAGTTTCACCATGTTTGTCAGGCTGGTCTCAAACTCCTGACCTCAGGTGATCTGCCCATCTTTCGGCCTCCCAAAGTGCTGGGATTACAGGCATGAGCCACCTTGCCTGGCCTCTCTGTATTATTTCTTACACTGAATGTGAATCTTCAATTATATCATTAAAATGTCATTTAATAAAACACTACTGAAGGACAAGTAGATTTAGACAAATATTACACAAATACGTATCATTAAAGAAAAAAATACACATACCATGCTCTGTGGCAGGAAGACCCATCAATATGTTTATTATTCCCAAATCACTCTAAAGTTTAACATCCTTCGAATTAATATGCTGAACATTTTTTAATCAGACAAATTGATTCCAAAGTTCAAATGAAAAAATAAACAAATTAGTATGCCAGGAAAACTTTGAAAAAGCAGAGCAATTAGAGAAGACTTGCTGTTCCAGATATTAAAACAAATATAGGCTTCAATAATTAAACAGTGTGCTACTGGCACATGACTCAATAGTTAATCCAATGCAGCAGAATAAAATTGCAGAATTAGCATAAATATATACAGTACTCTTAAAAAAATCTTAATTCAGTAGAGAAAATTTGAACTTCAAAACCAATATCATAGCAAATATCATTTCTCAGAAATAAAAGCTTGATTCATATCACACCATGTCCACCAGGATAAATTTTGGATGTATCAATTATTTATTGTGTAAAAGAAAAACCCATAAAAGTAGTTAAAGAAAAAATAGGAAGTCCTCTATAACTTGCAGTAGGGAAGGCATTTCCAACTATAACTCATAAAAGAAAAAATATGAAAAATTTGGCTCTTAAAAAGTACTCTGCATGTCTAAAAAAAATCACCATTAAGAAAATCACAGAAAAATATTTGTAATTTCTATCGGAGATCTTAAAGAGATAAAATATAAATGCTCCTGGGAATTAATTATCAAATGGCCAAGAATTCAGTAGAATAACAGGTAAGGAATACAAATAGACAATTTACATTTAATAATATATAAATGGTCCTCAAAGATATTTTTAAATGCTCAACCTCTTCCATATTAAGTGAAACGAAAATTAAAAGCATTAAAAAACACCATTTCTCACATATAAGATTGGAAGGAAAATCCAAGTTTGATATACACATTCTATTGTCAATACTGCGGGGAAGCAGAAACTCTCAGTACTGATGAGAATACGAATCAACAGAAGCCTCATGGAGGGCAATTTAGCAATAACTATTGCACTTTATCTTTTCAAAAGGCACTTTTTAAGATGCTTTTCGCTTTTTACCATGTGAAATCAAGATGCACCTTACAATCAATAACATTGCACAGTTATAATTGACAGTTTGTTTATTAATGGAAAATAAAATAATTATGCTTCTGGAAATAAATGTCATCTTAGATTTAATGAAATATGGTATCAAAATCATAAATGCATTTACCTATTAACTGCTCATCTCCAATTCCAGAAATTTATCCTACAGATATATCTGCACATATGTAAAATGACACATGTACGGATAGACATTGCAATACTATTTGTAATAACAAAATATTGAAAATAGCATAAACATTCATCAGTATGGAATTGGTTGAATAAATTATGGTGCATCCACACATTGGAATACTATGTAGCTATAAAAAATGCAATATTAAATGAAAAAATAAGTTGCAGAAGAACATACATACATAGAGAGAGGAAGAAAGGGAGGGAGAGAGAGGTGTTTTAAGTTAAAAAAACAATGAGGAATGGAATGTATTTATATGCGTGTGTTAATGGTTAAAGAAACTGGAAGGATAGACTAGAAACTACCATTATCAGGTGGGAGTAAGGCAGATGGAAATTGGATAGGAAGGATATTTTTCACTGTGTAACTTCATGTATTTTTTAGTTTTGTCTTTCAAATAAAGTAAATATACTATTCATTTAAAATTAAAAATGAAATATTTCATATCAATTACAAAAGCTAAATAATGATTTCACATATAAAATTCAAAGAAACATATGACCAAAGCCAAAAGAAATAGAGAAGAAATAGTTTCATTATCTTTAAATTATTAATCTGTGTGGCTCCCCAAAGGTGTTCACATCCTAATTGCTTAAGCCCTTGTGAATATGATACATTATACAGCAAAAGAGATTTTACAGATGTTATTCAAGTAAGAATTTTAAAATGGGGAGATTATTGTGGATTATCCGGATGCACCCAGTGTAATCCCAGACAGTCTTTATAAGGGAGGCAAAAGGGTCAGAATCAGAGGGAAATAGACACATGAGATTATTATTATTAGAAAGGAAACAATCAACAGAGTGAAGAGACAACATGCAGAATGGGAGAAAAATTTGCAAACTATGCATTTGACAAGTAGTTAATATCCAAAATGTATAAGGAACTCAAACAACTCAACAGCCAAAAATAAGTGAATAATCCAATTTAAAATGGGCAAAAGATTTGAACAGACACTCCTCAAAAGAAGACACACAAATCGCCAACAGGCATATGAAAAAAATGCTCAGCATCACTAATCATTAGAGAAATGTAAGGCAAAACCACAATAAGATATTAGTACAGCCATTAGGGAAAACAGTGTTGAGGCTCTTCAAAAAATTAAAAATACGGCTACCATATGATCCAGCAATCCCACCACTGGGCATATATATCCAAAGGAAAGAAAATCAGAATGTCAAAGAGGTATCTGTACTCTCAAGTTTTTTGCAGAACTATTCACAATAGTCTATATCAACTCAACCTAAGTATCCATCAGTGGATGAATGGATAAGAAAAATGTGATATAAACAATGGATTATGACTCAGCCGTAAAAAGAATGAAATTATATCATTTGCAGCAACTTAATGAACCTGGAAGACATTATGTTAAGTGAAATAAGCCACACACAGAAAGACAAATACTGCATGATCTCACTCATTTGCAGAATTTTTAAAAGCTGATCTCCTGGAAGTACAGAGTACAGTAGAGATTACCAGAAGCTGGGGAGGGTAGTGGAGAGGGAGGGATGCAGAGAGATTGGTCAACAGGTACAAAATTGCAGATAGATAGGAGGAGTACGTTCTGGTGTTCCATTGTTCCATTGCTTAGTAGGATGAGTATGGTTAAAAATATCGTAATATATATTTCAAAATAACTGGAAAAAAAAGAATTTTGCCAGTTTTCTTGCAATTCAGGGGTCAATTTATACAAAGAATAACCCTGTATTCTTCAAGGCTTCAAATATCCTGCCAGACACAGGTAGATGAAATAATCTGTTCACAATTTTTAAAGCCTAGCGTATAACTCAGTTTTATAGAATAAAAAACAAGCATTTTTTTATTTTAATGTACATAAAAATTTTTTGTAATATATATAAAAATATATAGTCATGTATTTCTGAAAATATGAAGGAAGATTATACTGTATTGGTTTGAAATTTTGGTTTATTACCATTTCATATGATTGTGTTACTGACGGCAAAACAACTTTGAGTTGCCAATACAGCAGAACTAGATTAATCTATATTTTCAGCTGCTACAGTAATGGTGATTTCCCATGAAGGTGCAGGTATCTGAGTATTCATTCTGTATTCTGTTTTTGCTTTTTTATTATTATTATTTTTCTTTTTTTGAGACAGAGTTTCGCTCTTGTTCCCCAGGCTGGAGTGCAATGGTGTAATCTCGGCTCACTGCAACCTCTGCCACCCGGGTTCAAGCAATTCTCCTTCCTCTGCCTCCCAAATAGCTGAGATTATAGGCACCCACCACCACGTCCAGCTAATTTTTGTATTTGTAATAGAGACAGGGTTTCACCATGTTGGTCAGGCTGGTTGCCAACTCCTGATCTCAGGTGATCCACCCGCCTCCGCCTCTCAAAGTCCTGGGATTACAGGCATGAGCCACCGTGCCTGGCCTTCATTCTGTATTCTAATGAAGTTGTGCCCCTGTATTTACTATTAAAATTCGTATTATTTCAGTAAAATTTGGTTTTCATTTCTTCTCCCTCATATTAGAATAGAATATTATCTTGTTTTTTAAAATTATATATACAGTTAGATTATATCATCTACATATTTTACCTCATGTTAAAAAGGCGAAGCCATTGTCCATGTTATAGAAATCAGGCTTTGAGACTGCTAAAGTAAGAAATTCTTCTCTAGGGCACAACTGTCCTATAGAACTTCTTGCAATGATGTAAGTGTTCTATATTTGCACTGTCTTATATGATACACACCAGTCGGTGTAGCTACTGATCATTTGAAATGTGGCTAGTGTAACAGAGGAACTGAATATTTAATTTAATTTTTAACTTTTAGAAATTTAAATTACTATGCACCTAGGGCTAGTGACTTCCATATGGATCACATAGCTTTAGAGTCTCTGCACACATCTGGCGCTATGGTTGAAACAGGTAATTTGAACTAGCACTAGATTCAGAGCCATTCAGATGTTAACTGAGCAGACACAGTCCGTGTCATAATGTCATACACTCCACAAGTAAGTCTGGAAAGTACTACCCTCATTTTAAAATCAATTCACCATAACATTAGCACTTTACATTGTATTTAACTATATTTTTTTATTTAAGCCTTGATAAACACCAAAAGATCAGTGGTATCATTCCCATTTTGCAGACAAATACGTCTGCAGAAGTCACAAAGTTAGTAAGTAGCAGAATGGAGATTCAAATCCATGTCTATCTAGTGCCAAAATAATTGTATTTGAATGTAAATGGCACAGTTGTCCAGAAAAAGGAGACGTCAGTAGGGGCTGAAGCTCTGGGAGAAGGCATTATAGAGTAGCATCATTTTGAACAGCTTTCGAAGAACAGGGAATAGAGAGATTTTGAGGAATAAGGACAAGCACACCAAACAAAGGAAAACGGACAAATCCAGCTGGGGCATGGTATGAGCCTCTTGATACTGAGAAGGATAAATGGGGTTTGTGACAGAGTAAAGTATGGCTATGTTTGAACCAATTCGGAGAGGCCTGGGTGAGGGTTTGGGGTTTGATCTGCTAGGATATGAGAAACCAGTGTTGATCTTTAAACACATGAATCAAATTATTTGTATAGTATCTGGCCAAGTTCAGCCTATTCTCTCTTTCATTATGGTTGGAATGATTACCAAATAGTTTACTTTTAACAGAAAAAAATATATAGATAACATTTCTTAGTAGAATCTGTCCTATGCTATAAATCATTGAAAATTCTCATTTCTATAAATAAAGAACATATATTCATAATTGAAGCCTGGTTAGGAAATAAACATTGCTTCATTTGCTGGTGATACGGATTTTTATCACGTATAAAAATACTGGCTTTGTGTTGAATGCTTTGATCAGCTACATCATTTAAATCTCCTGGGTAGTTGCTACATATAGCTTTTACTGGTTATCTAAAAGAATAAGAATCAAATGTAAATGAGAAAAGTTATTATTCACACAAAGTCTTCGTGAACTAGAATGTGAGGGAGCTGTTTCTCCACATGCAGACAGTGGTGGGAAGACCAGGGCAGTTTTTCTGCCTGCAAGTGGTAGACAACATTTGGAGATGGATTTGAGTTTGAATCCCGGCTCTTCCATTCCTGAGCTAATTCTAGTGCCCCATTGGAAGAAAGGGATCAATGAGAGTACCTACTTCTCAACGTTACTGTGAGGATGAAAGGAAAGAAAGTTCCTAAAATGTTAAGCACAGTATCTGGCACTAAGTGAATCTAAATAAAGTGTTGATTGTGGTGATGGCAGTTCATGGTGGTGGTAGCTGTTTTGGGATCATGTCAGATTTTCTCTCAAGCAGGAGAGAGGACTTTAGAGTCAGATGGACCTGGATGAGAATCCATGTTCCTCCACTTACTATTTTTGTGAACTTTAGGATAGTTCATTTAATATGGGAATAATATTCTATAAAATGGGAATAATAACAGTAAATACCTTATTTCCTTCTCTTAACAACTTATCCTTCTTTATATGATTCTTGACATGCTGCCAGACTCTTGGGTTCTCAATAAAGTGTATTTTATCACTAATTGATAGACTATACTCAAAACATCAAAGAACAGGAGTACAGGGGCTGTATTCGAAGGAGCCTTGCCTAACCCATTTTCAGGCACATGGTAGACGTTTAATAAATACTTATTAATTTTAGTGGAATGTTACTCACTCTAAATGTTCACTCTGTAAGATCTTTCCAGAGCATGTGATTGTCTAAATACTCTCTGAAATATGTCATTCACTGTTTAGCTCTAAGAAGGTAAAACAATTACTGTTTTATAGCTAGCTAGATTTCAAAATATAATTGATTGTCACACTATACACTGGTAAGGTAGGTAGTATTCCTGATTTGCATATTTGCTTTTTAGCTCTTTTTTTTTTAAAAGAGTAAACTAAAGTTCAGAAAATATAAGTGACTTGTTCAAATATCCTCATGTTGTAAGTAATGGACAAGAGACCAAACCTCGTGTAAATTCAAATTCCATCCCTTTTTTTTTTTTTTTGTGAAACTGAGTTTCGCTCTTGTTGCCCAGGCTGGAGTGCAGTGGTGTGATCTTGGCTCACTGCAACCTCCGCCTCCCGCTTTCAAGCTATTCTTCTGTCTCAGCCTTCCTGAGTAGCTGGGATTACAGGCATGCACCACCATGCCTGGCTAATTTTGTATTTTAGCAGAGACAGGATTTCTCCCTGTTCGTCAGGCTGGTCTCAAACTCCTGATCTCAGATGATCTGCCCACCTTGGCCTCCCAAAGTGCTGGGATTACAGGCGTGAGACACTGCGCCCGGCCCATCCTTTTTTACCATTGTTCACTGCCTCTAAATCAAGCAAAAATTTTAAAAGGCAAAACCACAGCCCAGTTGGAGGTGTAGAAAAAGCTGAAGCAGGCTCATGTTAATGTCTATATCTGTTACTACCTATCAATGACTGCATCCCCCTTTAAAGTAAATTTGATGGATCTCAGCAGAGTGAAAAGGAATCATAGAAATCCTGGGTTCCAGCCCTGTTTTGCAGTTCACAAGCTATGTAATCTGATGTGAGTCACCTATACAAATGCTCTGATTTGAAGCTTGTCCACATCGTTGGGATAATTATATCTGCCCTATCAGTCTTCCAAGATTGTTGTAAGAGACGTAAGATGACATATATAAACATCTTTGGTAAATTGAGAGGAAGGATTCAAATGCAAGACACTAATTCAAATAATGTAACTGTTAGTATGAGAATAATAAGTGAACCAATTAGCAGTCATGTTTAAAAATCAAAAACTAAAGAAAGAAGTTAGAGGCAGATGCCAAAGAAAAAGTAAGGTCACTTTCACTTCTATTATTGAAAGCAGCGTTTTGTCATCCACACAGGTTGCTCGGGAAACCATTGCCAGTGGATTATAAATCCCTTGACTACTGGCTCTGCTCTCCAACACACACACACACACACACACACACACACACACACACGATTCACATTGTTCTCTTAATACAGACTCACTTCACAAAATGCCTTAGGAGTAGTCCCAATGCGGTTTGGGAATGGAGAATAAAAAAATCAGAAAGTTAGAGTGGCCTTCTTGGGAAAAGGAGGAAAACAAACAGGGTCATAAATTATGTCAAGTTCCCCCTGTTTCCTGCAATCAAAAGGGAAAGTCTGTGTATCTGCAAGAACAGAAGCCACCAGGAAACACCATCCTCAGCATATGACCAGCATTAAAAATTCACAGTGCATCCATAGAACACAAGGTCCCCCATGTAACTATTTGGAAGCCATAAGGGAAATAAAAGCTCTTCAACATGTTCAGGCCATTCACCATTTGAAAAGAGTTTTTGATTCTCAAAAAAAAATGCTATGAGGTATGCAAGGCAAGTATTCTTTGTTCTTTCAAGTATTTCACTCAGCTAGTATTTATTGAACAACCACTGTGTACCAAGTACTGTCTAGACCAGTAGAACTTTCTGTGATGATGGAAACGTTCTATTTTGTGCTGTCTAGTGCCATAAATGAGGGCCACATCTTTACTGTGCACTTTAAATGTAACTAGTGTGACTGAGGAACTGAAGTTTTTTGTTTGTTTGATTGTTTGTTTGTTTGATACAAGGTCTTGCTCCTGTCACTCAGGCTGGAGTGCAATGGTGCAATCATGGCTCATTGCAGTCTGAACCTCCTGGCTGAAACAATCCTCCTGCCTCAGCCTCCTGAGGAGCTGGGACCATGGGTGAATGCCAACATGTCCAACTAATTTGTTTTGGTTTTTTTTTTCCAATTTTTTTGTAGAGACGGGATCTCCCTATGTTACCCAGGCTGTTCTCTAACTCCTGGGCTCAAGTGGTCCTCCCACTCAGCCTCCCACAGTGCTGGGATTATAAGCATGAGCCCCTGAGCCCAGCTAGAAGTTTTAATTGGTATTTTCATAAACAAGGAAAGCTAGTCTCAATAAGCATGTTACTGCTGTCACCAAGATGTTCCTTCCCCACCCATACTCCTCCTTCTCAAGGATAAAGGCCCCAGCGCTAAAGCTGCTCTCTTTGCTTGGGCCTTGGCTCTGACCCTCTAAGTGCCCGTGTGGATGGCCAGCCTGCTCTAAGTATCTGAGAAGACTCCCTCCACGGACCTCCAGGATAGGCTTCGCCACAGCCCCAGGTGCATGCCTTAGTTTCCTTATCCTGGTCGCCTGGATTTTCTCATCACCTACCGAGCTCAATATTTCTAAGGTGTCACTGCCTCTGCTCTGGAGAAGTTTATAATATATCCAAACAGGTAAGATATATCTCCAGGAGCCAGCAAAAAAAATTTTCCTGAAAAATGCATCCTAGGATGCCGAGAAAAAGAAAGACACTAAGCTGAGCAAGGATCATGTGATGGAGATGTTAAAGATGAGTGCAGTAAAAAGAAAAGGATTTCTTATTCATGTCTTTGCAATTCATTTTAAGGGTACAGAACAGATAGTAATAATATCAGTATTGACTGCTAACATATATTGAGCACTTACTATGTGCCAGGGTCCAGTTTAAGTACTTACATGTGTTATAGCATTTTATCCTTCCCAATCCCTATTTTACTGATAAGAAAGCTGAGGTACAAAGAGGTTATGGGACTTGCCCAAAATCTCACTTCTTATTAGGATTATAGTTAGGATTTGGACCAAGGTTATCTGGTTCCAGAGTTTCCACTCTTCATCACCAGCTCTGGGCTGCTCCTCAGTATTAAGCTGCTATCACTCTACTACTAATCCTACTTCTAATTACTTCCTAATTATTCTCCGTCTCTTCCTGCTTCTCCTTTCCTCTCCTCTTCCTCTCTCCTTCGTTTTGCTCATTCCCATATTGCTGCTGCTGCTGCTGCTACTACAACTACTACTATCACTACTACTAGTACTAGTACATCATACTGGTTAAAAGCACAGTTTCTGAGATCAGATTGTCGAGGTTTAAAATTTAGCTTCACCAGTCACAATTAGTGACTTGGCAAGTTTCTTAACTACTCTGTGGCTTAATCTCACCCATAAAATAAGGGTGATTACGTACCTATTTCACAGAATTATTCTGATGATCAAATAAAGTAATATATGTAAAGCAATTAGAACAGGTCCTGGCACATAGTGAAAGCTCAAAACATGGTATTTTGTTACCATTTCAGCTTAGTTGGAACAATTCACATAGTTATTGGTTTGTTTGTAGTTTACTATAATTATGTCTGTTTAAATTATTTCCTAGAACACCTGGTCAAGGAATGCCATTCATTTCTGGTCCAACAGGCTTTCAGTGTCATTCCAAAATAATGAAAACAATGAAACATGTAGACAATAATACTGAATTTATTAAGCCAGTTGTTCTCACTTTTCTCCAGAAATTCAAAATTCATGACTGTGCCCAGCAAGTTTAAACACACCCAGTGGATATTCATTAACTATCTGTGATGATGATATATGATACAGCATAATTTGCCTCTTAATTATCTTGAAAATTTTTAACTCAAGAACTAAAAGATGAGCTTTCCCTGGAGAAAATGAATTTGCCTGACATAAGCAAAGTGAAAGTAAGTTAAAATAACTGGAATAGGATTCATTTTTACTTTGAGCTGTTGAAGGTTTCAATGCTGAAACAAGTTTCCCACTGCAGAACTGTCTCAGTCCCTGGGAATGGAACCAATACTCACAGAATATCATTCTCTCTGATGCAGCTTAACTTGAAGTTTTGCTTCACCCATAAAGGTGCTTAGTTCTCTCATGTTATTGTCAGAAGTGAAGGCTTGAGTTATGAGTGAAAAGATTCGCCTTGGCAGGGAGGCTCTTGTAACTTAGCTTTACAAGAAAGATGAGTTCATGCAAAATAAACCCCTCCAGATGAGCCAAACCCGTTACAAGCATTGTTCTACATTCTGCTTTGAACTTATGGACTCAACTTCCATCTGTCAACTGACTCAAAATCTACAAAAGGCATGTGACATAGGCATGCACGACTCAACTGATTAAAATGTCCTCATGAGGCACTTTGCAGAAACTTATCAGTTAGAGTTTTAAATTTGCATTTGAGTTTATTTAATTAATATCTGTCTCTTCCACTTCCATGTAAGTTCATCTGGCACATAGGAGGTAATCAATGATTATTTGCTGAATAAATCAGTGACCGAATGAACAAACAGTTTAAAAACTGATTATATCCAGACATTCATTTATTTGTTCACTCAACAAATATGTATGTGTCAGTCATTCCAAGGAATACAAATCCTGGTAAAGCATTAAAATAATGGCCAGACCCTTTTCTTTTTTGTGTTGTCAAATAATAGCAATTTCTGCTACCAGTTTTGGCACCTACATAACAGCCAATAATAATAGCTATCATTTTTTAACATGAGCCAGACAATTTACATGAATACCTAGTTAAATTTGTATTATAATATTATGAAAAAAGATGTTATGAATGTGCTCATTTTAGATAAAGAAACTGAGTCATACAGAGTAAATAACTTACTCGAAATCACATTTTTAGAAGTAGTCGAAAGGGAACTCAAAATCGGGATCATCAAATTCCAAAGGCTATTTTGTGACTACCACTGTTACTCTGTTTTATAAGAGCTCACTCTTGACACTTTTTTGAAAACTTCCTTAATTGAAATATACTTTTCCTAATTCCATAGGATCCAGGGATTGGGCACTCACACATTCTCAAACATTTCTAGCATTTTCTTTTGCTCGAATATTTAAAATATGCTCACTGAGTTTGAAGGGGAAAAAATCAAATTTCAACAGGAGTCATCAAGTCCCATTAAATTGGCATCAGCCTGAAAAAACATCACACTTAGAATATAACTCATTAGTCTCTAGTTGATCAATCATGTTTAAAATTTATTTATGCCATGGATAAAAGAGATAAGTATTCTTTGTCACTAAGCTTTAACTTTTGTTGTCACATTTTATAATTTATGTAAATATTTTGCATAAGTGTACCAAGATTTTAGTAGAAATGATTGATTATTTGTCCAGGCAATCCATTTAGAAGCAAATGGATTTTTTTTTTTTCTTTACCCATTTAACATCTAGATGAGACTCAAATTCTCGAGGGGCCAGTTCATTTAGCTCTTCTAGGCTGTATAAGGGGTCATCATATTTCACAGGCTCTTCAGGTAGAAATCTATAATTTATTGTGAGAAAAATATTTCTAACCTGGTTGTAGGCTTTTTTTCCAGAATATGGAAGATAGTCAACACCACCACTGACTCTAAATGGAAACAAATTAGGGTATAAACATGGAAATTTTCCATTCAAAATATAAAGTTATAGATAAAAATTTAAGCCCAGATGATAGAAAATAATTATGTTCTCACAAGTCCAGTGGATATTTTGTCTATATTTTTTATCAAGAAATAATCTTACCTGACCTTGGCATTAGAAAGGGTTATATTTCTCTTAGGCAACTGGAATATTTTAATCTCATATGATTTGTAAAATTGATTGGAATTCATTTTGCTGATAGTTGCTAGAAAGGTTAGCGACAGATTTGTGCCCCACTGATTGGACAAATGTACGATGTTGTGGTACATGTCTTTTAGAGTCTCACCCCTGACTCTATTTTATGTATAGAATCATAAAATAATTTTATTTTTTATGTAACTCTGCTATCTTGTTTTTTATGTACATTTAATTTTAATTACTTTTTTGCGCTTCAGGTAACTTAATAAACCGCTTTGAAATCCTTAAAATACTAATTTCGTTCTTCATTTTCCATTCTTATTTTTTAAAACCTTATTACACTGGCTAGGACCACCAGGATAAGGCTGACATGATGACAACGAGCATACTTGACTTGTTCATAACCTCAGATGGATGGCTTTCAGCAGGTTTTTGTTTGTTTTTTCTTTTTTAAAATACTTTTTACTAAATTAGGGATGTTCTTTTCTATTTCAGATTTTCTAAGAGCTTTTATTATGAATGGATGTTGATTGTTATCAAATGATTTTTCTTTTCTAAGGAGATTTAATGAGTTTTCTAGCATCTGTTGATGTGATGAATTCCATTAACTTTCCATTGAAAGGCCAAATTTGTATTACTAGAAATAAACCAGGTTGATTTTGTTCTATTATTCTTTTTAGAAAATTCCTGGATTTGGTGTGCCAATATTTTATATAAGATTTATTATCTAGGTATGTGAAAAAAAAGATTGATCTGAGATTTTCCCTTTTTTTTTTTTTAAGCTCCTGTCAGATTTCATTATTAAGGTTACGTAGATCTCACAAAAAAGTTAGGAAGCATTCTCTATTTTCCTGTTTTTTAGAAGAGCTCATGTAAGATGCATTACTTCTTCCTTTATATACATTCATATGCTGCACAACAATGTTTCAGTCAACAACACATGGCATACACAATGGTGGCCTCATAAGATTATATTGTATTTTACCGTACCTTTTCTATGTATCTGTGTGTATATATATGTGTGTATATATATATATGTGTGTGTATATATACATACACAAATACTTGCCATCATGTGACAATCGCCTACAGTAGGTCACTACAGGAGCTTGCTATACAGGTTTGTGGCCTGTAGCCTACATGTATAGTAGGCTATACCAACCAGGTTTGTGTAAGTGAATTCTCTGATATTCACACAATGACAAAATCTCCCAATACATTTCTCAACATTAAGTCTCTTTAGAAGTTATAACATTTCTCAGATATTGTATTTTCTCTTCTGTCACTTTTGCCAAGTTTTTATTTTCCCAGAAATTTGTCTATTATATTCAAATTTTTAAATTTACTGACAAAAATGTATTCATAATATATTTTTATGGTCTTTTTAATGTCTCCATTTTCGTTCCTTCTCACTTTTTGTAACTTCTCACTTTTTGTCTTGATAATTTTCACCTGAGACTTATCAATTTTATTAATCTTTTCTACTGTTGTTTTTTATTGAATACTTGTTTTTCATTTCAATATGTTCTGCTTTTATTTCATTTTCCTTGTGAGCATTTTTGCACATGGCTTTTGGTGGCAGAGATGCTCATTGCTTTTGAGATGGCTAAGTCATAGAGCTGGAATACCCTTAGCTTCAATAATTATTTACAATTTGCCACAGTGTTTTATCAATTTACATTTTCACAAACAATGTATGAGAGTTCCAATTGCTCTACATCCTATATCCTTCTCAATGTTTGGTTTTGCCAGTCTTTTTAATTTTAGCCATTCTGGGTGGTATCTCCTTGTGACTATAATTTGCATTTTTCAAATGAGTAACAATGTCAAGTACTTTTTCATATGTTTATTGCCATTTGAATATCTCCTTTTATGAACTGTCTGTTTCTAATAAAATTTGAAATACACATACACCTTACCCAATACTTCCACTTCTAGGAATCTATTCCACAAAAATATTCACCCTATTTATGCAAGAAATATGTATATTGAAGCATTCCTTATAAAACCAAAACACTGGAAACAACTCACATGTTTTGTTTAGGGAAACATTATGAGAAACTAGGCAGTTATCTTTAGTGATGCAAATTCATGAAAAACAGTTTGAACACTTTTTTTGCCCTTAGAGATATACAGGGCAGAACCAGAGAGGAAATGTCCTACCAGATAGGAGACTTTCTATACCTTTATAAAGAGCTGCCACTTTCTGCATATATGACAGTCTCCAAAATAGATAATAGTATCTTTCCTATCAATAGCACTGATTTTTAAACATAGTAAAATGAGATGAACTATATGAATGTATTTTTAGAATGATATGAATGGTGTGCTATACGAATGTTTTTCTTAATTCTCCAAATATCCAATAAATCTATCAAAATTTTAACTGTTAAGAATTTAGTAGAAGATTTAAAGATATAATAGTAACTTCTTATAATTGCACAGTGCTTTCCGATTTAGGTTATATATTAACATATTTTCTATTGTAATAACTGTTGAGTAGAAAAAAGACAGATACCGTTGTTTTTGTTACTAGTGGTGGTGGTGGTAATATTACTATCACCAGTACCATGACTAATAACAACTAGTAGAACTAGCAGTGGTAGAAGTAATAGTGGTAGTAGTTCTATTTATGTTTATTTACTATAATCATCCTTAACATAGGAAGCCAGGTTTGAAAAGTTTCCGAAGGCCAAATAGTTAGTCAAAGGTAGATCCAGGATTAAAATCCAGACATAGTAACTTCAAATAGGAAAAAATTCTGTCTGAGAGAGTAAAGTGCCTCATTCACACAGCTGATATAAAAAAAGAGCTCAAACCCAAATCAAGGCACTCTGCCTTCAAAGTCCATGCCCTGAAATCCTGACTTTTTTTTTTTTACACAAACCTTGTATCAAAGTTTGGTACCCTTGTTTTCCATCGTGTACGTACTAAAAGGAAATAAATTAGAAAAGACACGGGCAGATAGTCTCTGCTGCAATAAACTTGTAAAACCAAACAACAGAATTAGGAAAGCACAACTGTAAGAGATATTTAAAGTTTGGATAAGAAGTATTATTTAAATAGCTACCAAACTTGTATCTGCCTTGTTACCCTTCACGTCCTTTGGTTAAGCATCAAAAAACCTGATTATCAAAATAAGCATGTATACAACTAATCTTAAGTGTGATTTTGGGGGGGGAAATATTAAATTACCAATATTAGTGTAATAAAGGGACTAGCCTTTGAAATAGGAAAACTGTGAAACAGTCTTCATTCTTCCTTGATGACAGATAAAGGAAAAGCTCCCATCTTGTGGGACTAGGTGTGTCCCAAATTCCTGCAGATGTAATTGGCTGTTACTGTTATAATAACAAACGTTTAAAGATTTTTTAATATTTTATGAAAATATTTCTAAAATACACTACATGTCTTCTTAAGTAGCTAATACTGACCAGTCGGCTTTCTCTGTATGCTTTGCCTTTTCTACGGTCTTTCAAGGTTCAGTTAAAATACATTCATTTGTTAAGTATATTTATCTTTTACCACCAACAAAACAAAAACAAAAAAATAAACAAAAACAAAGAAAAAGGAAAGGTAAATGACAACACCAAAAAAAACTATGAAAATGAGATAACAAAGCTTTTGAAAGCGTGTAAATAAAATGTAAACTAAATTACACACATGGGAATTCTTTTATGAGTAAAATAAATGCATAAATTTGGGACTGTGGCTTCATCACAGATATAATAAATTTAGACTGCTTGGAAGCATTTGCTATTTATTGCTCGTTTTTGACTATTGAGTTTCTAAAGAGATGATTATAGAATAATATTTCACAAAAGAAATCTGATTGTTATCTTTCTGCTTAAAACTCTTTAGTTATTTCTATCCATCCACAGGATAATGTCTCAAATCCATTGTATGGTTCATAGTCTTGCCACTTTCTGACCTTCCAGTCTCATTGTCCCACATTTCCCCTTGCACCCTCTGATCCAGTTACATTGAACTATTCTCAGTTTGTCAAACATATGTTCACTTTTGTGCCTACAGGCCTGTCCAGCTCTATTTCCATCTACCTGGAAAGCTCATCCCCACACCTACACCTTGCCCTCAACCTAGCTAAATCCTATCCAAGCTTCAAGTTATAGCTGAAGTATAGAATATACTTCTTCAGCAAGAATATCCCTGACTCCTAGACCAAGGTAAACACCCTAGTACATGCTCCCATAGCTGATTTAGCTGAAACACTTGACATATTTACAACTAGTTATTTAATATATGTCTTCCCTGCCAGAATGTAAATTCCGTCGGGGTCCTAAATATGACTACTTTATCCACCATTATATCCAGCCTCCAGCACAATGCCTATCACAAATCATGGCCTCAGAAAATATTTGTTGAGCTGAAATAACCTGATTGCAGAATTATGAGTAGGTAAATTATTACTGCATTATTATTAGTTACCACATATGAGCTTAGTGACATCCTTAAACAACAACAACAAAAAAAAGACAGAAATCAATTGGTGTCATAGCTAGGAATCAGCACAGCTGACAGAGAATATCATCAGTGTTTCAGAGACCAAAGATTGGGAACTCCTGCCAGGAGTAAAGATTATCAGTGTGCTCTTAAGAAGTTTATATTCTGAGCGAGAAATCAACAACAAACAAGAAAAGTAAAAATTGCTTTTCGGCCGGGCGCAGTGGATCTCACCTGTAATTCCAGCACTTTGGGAGGCCAAGGCCAGCAGATTACAAGGTCAAGAGATCGAGACAATGCCTCGCCAACATGGTGAAACCCGATCTCTACTAAAAACAAAAATTAGCTGGGCGCGGTGGCAGGCGCCTGTAGTCCCAGCTACTCAGGAGGCTGAGGCAGGAGAATCGCTTGAACCCCAGAGGCAGAGGTTGCAGTGAGCCGAGATCACACCACTGCGCTTTAGCCTGGTGACAGAGTCAGACTCTGTCTCAAAAAAAAAAAAAAAAAAAAAAAAATGCTTTTCTTTTCTCAGTGAAATAACAATTGGAGGAAGAGATAGCCCCACATCGCATCAGGAAAGACACCTGTAATCTGGACAGTGCTAGAGAAAGTCATGGCCTGTAAGGGTGACAGCTCCAGAAAGTACTCATCATCCAGAAGTAACCTGAGTCACTTATGCACTAATATGGTTTGGCTCTGTGTCCCCACCCACATCTCATCTTATACTGTACTCTCATAATTCCCACATGTGGGAAGGACCTGGTGGGAGATAATTTGAATCATGGGGAAGAGGGTGGTTCCCCCATGCTGTTCTCGTGGTAGTGAATAAGTCTCATGAGTTCTGATGGTTTTATCGGAGGTTTCTGCTTTTGTATTCTTCTCATTTTCTCTTGATACCACCATGTAAGAAGTGTCTTTCTCCTCCCACCATGATTGTGAGTCCTCCCCAGCCATGTGGAATTGTAAGTCCAACTAAACCTCTTTTTCTTCTCAGTCTCGGGCATGTCTTTATCAGCAGTGTGAAAATGGATTAATACAGTCAATTAGTACCAGTAGAGTGGGGTGTTCCTGAAAAGATATCCAAAAATGTGGAAGTGACTTTGGAACTGGGTAACAGGCAGAGGTTAGAACAGTTTGGAGAGCTCAGAAGAAGACAGGAAAATGTGGGAAAGTTTGGAACTTCCTAGAGACTTGTTGAATGGCTTTGCCAAAAATGCTGATAGCAATATGAACAATAAGTTCCAGGCTGAGGTGGTCTCAGATGAGATAAGGAACTTGTTGGGAACTGGAGCAAAGGTGACTCACATTATGTTTTAGCAAAGAGATTGGTGACATTTTGTCCCTGCCCTAGAGATTTGTGGTACTTTGAATTTGAGAGACATGGTTTAGGGTATCTGGTGGAAGAAATTTCTAAGCAGCAAAGCATTCAAATGGTAACGTGGGTGCTATCAAAGGCATTCAGTTTTATAAGGGAAGCAGGTCATAAAAGTTCAGAAAACATGCAGCCTGACTATGTAATAGAAAAGAAAACCCCGGGAGCAAGATGGCCGAATAGGAGCAGCTCCAGTCTTCAACTCCCAGCGCGAGCGACACAGAAGACCAGTGATTTCGGCATTTTCAACTGAGGTACTGGGTTCATCTCACTGGGGAGTGCCGGACGATCGGTACTGGTCAGCTGCTGCAGCCCGACCAGCGAGAGCTGAAGCAGGGCGAGGCATTGCCTCACCTGGGAAGCGCAAGGGGGAAGGGAATCCCTTTTCCTAGCCAGGGGAACTGAGACACACAACACCTGGAGAATCGGGTAACTCCCACCCCAATACTGCGCTTTGAGCAAACAGGCACACCAGGAGATCATATCCCACACCTGGCCGGGAGGGTCCCACACCCACGGAGCCTCCCTCATTGCTATCACAGCAGTCTGTGATCTACCGGCAAGGCAGCAGCCAGGCTGGGGGAGGGGCGCCCGCCATTGCTGAGGCTTAAGTAGGTAAACAAAGCTGCTGGGAAGCTCCAACTGGGTGGAGCTCACAGCAGCTCAAGGAAACCTGCCTGTCTCTGTAGACTCCACCTCTGGGGGCAGGGCACAGTAAACAATAACAAAGCAGCAGACACCTCTGCAGACGCAAACGACTCTGTCTGACAGCTTTGAAGAGAGCAGTGGATCTCCCAACACGGAGGCTGAGATCTGAGAAGGGACAGACTCCCTGCTCAAGCGGGTCCCTGACCCCTGAGTAGCCTAACTGGGAGACATCCCCCACTAGGGGCAGTCTGACACCCCACACCTCACAGGGTGGAGTACACCCCTGAGAGGAAGCTTCCAAAGCAAGAATCAGACAGGTACACTCGCTGTTCAGAAATATTCTATCTTCTGCAGCCTCTGCTGCTGATACCCAGGCAAACAGGGTCTGGAGTGGACCTCAAGCAATCTCCAACAGACCTACAGCTGAGGGTCCTGACTGTTAGAAGGAAAACTATCAAACAGGAAGGACACCTACAACAAAACCCCATCAGTACATCACCATCATCAAAGACCAGAGGCAGATAAAACCACAAAGATGGGGAAAAAGCAGGGCAGAAAAGCTGGAAATTCAAAAAATAAGAGCACATCTCCCCTGGCAAAGGAGCGCAGCTCATCGCCAGCAACGGATCAAAGCTGGACGGAGAACGACTTTGACGAGATGAGAGAAGAAGGCTTCAGTCCATCAAATTTCTCAGAGCTAAAGGAGGAATTACGTACCCAGCGCAAAGAAACTAAAAATCTTGAAAAAAAAGTGGAAGAATTGACGGCTAGAGTAATTAATGCAGAGAAGGTCATAAACGAAATGAAAGAGATGAAAACCATGACACGAGAAATACGTGACAAATGCACAAGCTTCAGTAACCGACTCGATCAACTGGAAGAAAGAGTATCAGCGATTGAGGATCAAATGAATGAAATGAAGCGAGAAGAGAAACCAAAAGAAAAAAGAAGAAAAAGAAATGAACAAAGCCTGCAAGAAGTATGGGATTATGTAAAAAGACCAAATCTACGTCTGATTGGGGTGCCTGAAAGTGAGGGGGAAAATGGAACCAAGTTGGAAAACACTCTTCAGGATATCATCCAGGAGAACTTCCCCAACCTAGTAGGGCAGGCCAACATTCAAATCCAGGAAATACAGAGAACGCCACAAAGATACTCCTCGAGAAGAGCAACTCCAAGACACATAATTGCCAGATTCACCAAAGTTGAAATGAAGGAAAAAATCTTAAGGGCAGCCAGAGAGAAAGGTCGGGTTACCTACAAAGGGAAGCCCATCAGACTAACAGCAGATCTCTCAGCAGAAACTCTACAAGCCAGAAGAGAGTGGGGGCCAATATTCAACATTCTTAAAGAAAAGAATTTTAAACCCAGAATTTCATATCCAGCCAAACTAAGTTTCATAAGTGAAGGAGAAATAAAATCCTTTACAGATAAGCAAATGCTTAGAGATTTTGCCTGCCTTACAAGAGACCCTGAAGGAAGCACTCAACATGGGAAGGAACAACCGGTACCAGCCATCTCAAAAACATGCCAAAATGTAAAGACCATCGAGGCTAGGAAGAAACTGCATCAACTAACAAGCAAAATAACCAGTTAATATCATAATGGCAGGATCAAGTTCACACATAACAATCTTAACCTTAAATGTAAATGGACTAAATGCTCCAATTAAGAGACACAGACTGGCAAACTGGATAAAGAGTCAAGACCCATCAGTCTGCTGTATTCAGGAGACCCATCTCACACGCAGAGACATACATAGGCTCAAAATAAAGGGATGGAGGAAGATTTACCAAGCAAATGGAGAACAAAAAAAAGCGGGGGTTGCAATACTAGTCTCTGATAAAACAGACTTTAAACCATCAAAGATCAAAAGAGACAAAGAAGGCCATTACATAATGGTAAAGGGATCAATTCAACAGGAAGAGCTAACTATCCTAAATATATATGCACCCAATACAGGAGCACCCAGATTCATAAAGCAAGTCCTTAGAGACTTACAAAGAGACTTAGACTCCGATACAATAATAATGGGAGACTTCAACACTCCACTGTCAACATTAGACAGATCAACGAGACAAAAAGTGAACAAGGATATCTAGGAATTGAACTCATCTCTGCAGCAAGCAGACCTAATAGACATCTATAGAACTCTCCACCCCAAATCAACAGAATATACATTCTTCTCAGCACCACATCGTACTTACTCCAAAATTGACCATATAATTGGAAGTAAAGCACTCCTCAGCAAATGTACAAGAACAGAAATTATAACAAACTGTCTCTCAGACCACAGTGCAATCAAACTAGAACTCAGGACTAAGAAACTCAATCAAAACCGCTCAACTACATGGAAACTGAACAACCTGCTCCTGAATGACTACTGGGTACATAACGAAATGAAGGCAGAAATAAAGATGTTCTTTGAAACCAATGAGAACAAAGATACAACATACCAGAATCTCTGGGACACATTTAAAGCAGTGTGTAGAGGGAAATTTATAGCACTAAATGCCCACAAGAGAAAGCAGGAAAGATCTAAAATTGACACTCTAACATCGCAATTAAAAGAACTAGAGAAGCAAGAGCAAACACATTCGAAAGCTAGCAGAAGGCTAGAAATAACTAAGATCAGAGCAGAACTGAAGGAGATAGAGACACAAAAAACCCTCCAAAAAATCAATGAATCCAGGAGTTGGTTTTTTGAAAAGATCAACAAAATTGACAGACCACTAGCAAGACTAATAAAGAAGAAAAGAGAGAAGAATCAAATCGACGCAATTAAAAATGAAAAAGGGGATATCACCACCGACCCCACAGAAATACAAACTACCATCAGAGAATACTATAAACACCTCTACGCAAATAAACTGGAAAATCTAGAAGAAATGGATAATTTCCTGGACACTTACACTCTTCCAAGACTAAACCAGGAAGAAGTTGAATCCCTGAATAGACCAATAGCAGGCTCTGAAATTGAGGCAATAATTAATAGCCTACCAACCAAAAAAAGTCCAGGACCAGATGGATTCACAGCTGAATTCTACCAGAGGTACAAGGAGGAGTTGGTACCATTCCTTCTGAAACTATTCCAATCAATAGAAAAAGAGGGAATCCTCCCTAACTCATTTTATGAGGCCAACATCATCCTGATACCAAAGCCTGGCAGAGATACAACAAAAAAAGAGAATTTTAGACCAATATCCCTGATGAACATCGATGCAAAAATCCTCAATAAAATACTGGCAAACCGGATTCAGCAACACATCAAAAAGCTTATCCACCATGATCAAGTGGGCTTCATCCCTGGGATGCAAGGCTGGTTCAACATTCACAAATCAATAAACATAATCCAGCATATAAACAGAACCAAAGACAAGAACCACATGATTATCTCAATAGATGCAGAAAAGGCTTTTGACAAAATTCAACAGCCCTTCATGCTAAAAACGCTCAATAAATTCGGTATTGATGGAACGTACCTCAAAATAATAAGAGCTATTTATGACAAACCCACAGCCAATATCATACTGAATGGGCAAAAACTGGAAAAATTCCCTTTGAAAACTGGCACAAGACAGGGATGCCCTCTCTCACCACTCCTATTCAACATAGTGTTGGAAGTTCTGGCTAGGGCAATCAGGCAAGAGAAAGAAATCAAGGGTATTCAGTTAGGAAAAGAAGAAGTCAAATTGTCCCTCTTTGCAGATGACATGATTGTATATTTAGAAAACCCCATTGTCTCGGCCCAAAATCTCCTTAAGCTGATAAGCAACTTCAGCAAAGTCTCAGGATACAAAATTAATGTGCAAAAATCACAAGCATTCTTATACACCAGTAACAGACAAACAGAGAGCCAAATCAGGAATGAACTTCCATTCACAATTGCTTCAAAGAGAATCAAATACCCAGGAATCCAACTTACAAGGGATGTAAAGGACCTCTTCAAGGAGAACTACAAACCACTGCTCAGTGAAATAAAAGAGGACACAAACAAATGGAAGAACATACCATGCTCATGGATAGGAAGAATCAATATCATGAAAATGGCCATACTGCCCAAGGTAATTTATAGATTCAATGCCATCCCCATCAAGCTACCAATGAGTTTCTTCACAGAATTGGCAAAAACTGCTTTAAAGTTCATATGGAACCAAAAAAAGCCCGCATCTCCAAGACAATCCTAAGTCAAAAGAACAAAGCTGGAGGCATCACGCTACCTGACTTCAAACTATACTACAAGGCTACAGTAACCAAAACAGCATGGTACTGGTACCAAAACAGAGATATAGACCAATGGAACAGAACAGAGTCCTCAGAAATAATACCACACATCTACAGCCATCTGATCTTTGACAAACCTGAGAGAAACAAGAAATGGGGAAAGGATTCCCTATTTAATAAATGGTGCTGGGAAAATTGGCTAGCCATAAGTAGAAAGCTGAAACTGGATCCTTTCCTTACTCCTTATATGAAAATTAATTCAAGATGGATTAGAGACTTAAATGTTAGACCTAATACCATAAAAATCCTAGAGGAAAACCTAGGTAGTACCATTCAGGACATAGGCATGGGCAAAGACTTCATGTCTAAAACACCAAAAGCAACGGCAGCAAAAGCCAAAATTGACAAATGGGATCTCATTAAACTAAAGAGCTTCTGCACAGCAAAAGAAACTACCATCAGAGTGAACAGGCAACCTACAGAATGGGAGAAAATTTTTGCAATCTACTCATCTGACAAAGGGCTAATATCCAGAACCTACAAAGAACTCAAACAAATTTACAAGAAAAAAACAAACAACCCCATCAAAAAGTGGGCAAAGGATATGAATAGACATTTCTCAAAAGAAGACATTCATACAGCCAACAAACACATGAAAAAATGCTCATCATCACTGGCCATCAGAGAAATGCAAATCAAAACCACAATGAGATACCATCTCACACCAGTTAGAATGGCGATCATTCAAAAGTCAGGAAACAACAGGTGCTGGAGAGGATGTGGAGAAATAGGAACACTTTTACACTGTTGGTGGGATTGTAAACTAGTTCAACCATTATGGAAAACAGTATGGCGATTCCTCAAGGATCTAGAACTAGATGTACCATATGACCCAGCCATCCCATTACTGGGTATATACCCAAAGGATTATAAATTATGCTGCTATAAAGACACATGCACACGTATGTTTATTGCAGCACTATTCACAATAGCAAAGACTTGGAATCAACCCAAATGTCCATCAGTGACAGATTGGATTAAGAAAATGTGGCATATATACACCATGGAATACTATGCAGCCATAAAAAAGGATGAGTTTGTGTCCTTTGTAGGGACATGGATGCAGCTGGAATCCATCATTCTTAGCAAACTATCACAAGAACAGAAAACCAAACACCGCAT